>NC_135540.1:46897126-47082126 GCF_045843805.1 Urocitellus parryii | reverse complement strand
AATTTTATAACGTTTGTAGAAAAGTACTTAAAGCAGCATAATAAAAATTCAGAATAAAAGATATAGCTAAATTTCAACAAGAAAAAGGACAAAATGTCATTTGGACATGTGAAAGCACATCCCATCCTGGACAGCAGTGTGTGTGGTATGTATGAGGGTGACATACCAGCCAGATTTTTCACGATGGCTGAGCGTCAATAGTATTAACAGCTGCCTGGCTGGAAATTCAACATTTAAAAATCCCACAAACGAAAAGTAGAAAATAAATGTACATCAAAATAAATTCACTATTTTCTTTTACTATGACTTTTGGACAAAGATTTGTCTTAGAAAGAGCCTCTCATTATCCCAGAATGACTCAAGTATGGTGCTCCATTGGGTCTAGAGGAGCATTTCATGCTTCCAAGTTCCTTGTCAGCCTAAGTTTCAGCAAACACCAGAGATGTATTCTTTTTTTTTTTTTCAGTAGAAATGTAGTATAACTTGACTATTGGTACATTGCCCATGGTAAATGCAAGAAGACTGACTCTCCCACAAGAGAAAATCATATTGAATGGCATATAAGAAAAATTAAAGAAATAAGATCTGGCAGGTTCAAAGGTGTCATATTATTACAAAATGACTTAGAATGAGGCACAAACTAAAACTCATACACTGGACCTGAAAGCAAAGACATATTCATTAATTCACCTATTCCTTTGTTCAACAAACCCTCCCAATTCTAGCTGAGCAACCTTAGATGAGGAGTATCACCACTCTAAAACTCAAGGTTTTCTATAACTTGTATAATGAGAATAATAATGTTCTCTGCTCGTAGTGTAGTTTGAAGTGTGATATGGAGTGCTAGGCCTGCAGGGTTTAGAAGACAGGGCATGGAAATCAGGGGCTCCGTCTGTATTCTCCATTATTATTTCTCAGACTTCTTATTTCCCCTCAAGACCAGACAGTAGGCCCTAATGGCCTTGGGTGCACATCATGAACAAAGTTTGCTCTTGTTGAATGCCTGCTGTCAGTCTCCTGGTCACAGAGGTCAAGCCAACCTCTAGACAAGGAGTCCCTGGAACCAGCAGAAACTATTTGCCTTCTCAAACCCCAGCCTTGTGAACCCCACTTCTCCTGAGGAGCTGAATCCAGATGGTCGCAGCAAGGAGACACCTGAGAACATTCTGACCCATATGCTCTGCCTGATCCTGCTTATATGTGGCATCTCACAGTAAAGCACTGGGACTTAGTACAGGTCTAGAAAATCAGAAGAGAGGACACCCAAGAAGGAAATCCACACTGAAGTTTCAGCAGAAAGTATCCACATCTGCTCCAAATACAAAAGGACAACCAAGGAAGTCCACAGGTAAAACTGGTACAGTGGACTGCTACTGCCTAAGCACCCATGAAAAGTCCTGGTCGGGAGGAGGGATGAGAGCTAAGGAGCTGATGGAGGAGAGGCCTTTTGAAAAGTGTGTGGAGTCTCACTTGGAATTAATATTCCATGGTGACTGGATACTACTGCATGGTAGATCATTTTAATAAAGCAAAATTCTGCTAAGTATGTGTACTGTAGTATATCTATGTTAACTGAGAACTGATAAAATCTGCAACTATGATCTGTGATAAAAATCGAAAACATGGTTTTGCAAATGTTTTTTAAAATAAGGTGGCCACAGGATGGCAGTAAAAGGTAAGAGATAAGGACAGGCTGTGTATTTTATTAACCCTTACAAGTATTTTAAAGTATACCAAAATTTCAAGTATCTGAATATCACCTCAGACCTTATTTATTTGTTTGTTTGTTTGTTTATTGGACTGGGAATTGAACCAAGAGGAGGAGCTTTACCTCTGAGCTATACCCATCATCCTTTTGTTTTCCGAGATAGGGTCTCACTAAGTTGCTGAAGGTCTTACTAAGTTGTCAAGCCTTGTCTCAAACTTGATCCTCCTGCCTCAGCTTCTGGAGTCACAAGGATAACAAGTGTGCACCACGCCCCCTGGCTACCTTACACCATTCTTAAAACCACATACAGAAATAAACAAAAAATGCTAAATCCTAGAATTCTTTGAATAAATTTGGTTTCCTCAGGAAAAATGATGCCCAACTGATGATTATGACATGTGAAGATACCATTCTATAACACTATATTCAAGTTTAAACAAAAAAAAATTTAAAGAGGAATTGAATCCAGGAATGCTAATCACTGAGCTACATTCTCCAGCTCTTTATTTTTTTTTTCTTTTAGGACAAGATCTAAGTTGCTTAGAGACTCACTAAGATGCGGAGACTGATGTCAAAATTGGGATCCTCCTGCCTCAGCCTCCTGTTGCTGGGATTACACGTGTGTACTACCACACCTGGCTAATTTTTTTCTTCTTCCTTTTTGTTCTTGGACTTGAACCCAGGGCTTCACACATGTAGACAAGCACTCTACCTCCAAGCTTTACCCCAAGCCCTCTATGGTATTACAAAAATTCTTGTAATTAAATTATACAGTGAATTAAAGGTTAGGAGAATTAAAAAAAAAAAACATAAGACAAGCTTTCCTTGAGCTCTCAACTCTGATCTTCTTCTGCCCTATTTCATTTCCAATTAAAGTCGTTGATCATCTCAAAAATGTTTTAAAGTTCCTCTGCTCACTTTGAGAAAGATTTGTAGATTTCAAGCTCTTAGTTGAAGTCTCTAATTAGTAAATTCAAGTGAAATCGTGTCAAAGGAATACCAAGAGTAGCATCTAGCATAGGAACCAGGTGTTAGAGGACCAAGATTGGAAGCAACCCCTTTGTTCATTCATTCCTTCAGTCTACAGGAATTTGTTCATGTGTTCAAGGTGACAGGCAGTATGACATGTGCTGCAGGTACTGAAGGGCAGAGGTATTTGCCCTCTGGGAGCTGACAGTCTGGTTGGGATAAGAAACTAAGTGGACAAGTGCTATGAGGTAGGGGGTGGACAACTGCAAATATAAGAGTAGAGTGTGGAGTAAATTGTTCTAGTCAGCGTTTTTTTTTTTTTTTTTTTTTTTCCTTCCTCTGCTGTAACTAAAAGACCTAACAAGAACAATTTTAGAGGAGGGAAAGTTTATTTGAGGACTCATGGTTTCAGAAGTCTCAGTCCATAGACAGCCAGCTCCGTTCCTCAGAGCTCTGAGGTGAGGCAGAACATCATGGTGAAAGAGTGTGGCAGAAGGAAATGGCTCACATGATGATCAGAAAGCAGAGAAAGAGACTCCATATTTAAAATATATACCCCAAAGGCACACCCCCAATGCCCACCTCCTCCAGCCTCACCGTGCCAGCCTTGAGTGAGTTACCACCCAGTTAATCCCATCAGAGTTCAATCAGTTCACTGATTGGGTTAATACTCACAATCCAATCATTTCTCCTCTGAACCTTCTTGCATTGTCTCACACATGAGCTTTTGGGGGACACCTCACATCCAAACCATAATAGGCCCCATGAAGGCAGCCCTGCTCCCATGCCTAGAACAGAGCCTGACACGTGTAGGTTAGCAATCAATACTTGTAAAAAAACAGAAAGGAGGGAGAAAGAACAAGCAGATCCGTCTGGGGTAGTGGCTCAGAGGTAGAGCTCTTGCCTAGCATGTGTGAGTCACTGGGTTCGATCCTCAGCACCACATAAAAATAAAATAAAGATATTGTGTCCACCTATAACTAAAAAATAAATATTAAAAAAAAAAGAACAGGCAAACTGCAGTGAAAAATCTTAGGAAGAGAGCCTGAGCTGGAGTTAGTTAATAAGTCTGCAAAGACTCCCTGAGACCTTCTGAAGCTAGGAGAGTTCTTTGCTCAGAAGGAAGCACAGCATATGTGCAAAGTTCCAGAAGCAGAAGGAAATCTGGTTCACGACAGAACCAATGGGCAGAGGGGGTCCGTGTGAGTCCACATTTTTTTTTTAACAATGAAAGAGAGAAGAAATTCAGTTTTATTTTGTGCTCATTGAAGCTTTCATTTACACTATGGCCTGGTGTAAATGAAAAGGAAGAAAAAATCCCTGCCTTAAGTCAAGTACTCATGTACTTGTCAGGCTTGACAAGATATTGATTTTTTTTTTTTCAGTTTTCTGGCCCCAAGAGATTGCCCTTCCAGTATCAGTGTAGTGAGGAACCACCCGCAAACTGCTGGATTAGTCAATGCACCATTTCACTTTAGTGCTTCTAGAGTTAAAATCTGTCAAGCTGTCAAAAGTGTCCACACTTTTGCAACAAAGCATAAAATAATTTCAATGGGCATTTCACTGAGTCCTTCCCAGCCTGGTCTGGTCATTATTGGCTGGGCTGCTTTGACCTCTGGGACGCTGCCCCTCACCCCAGGACAAGCCTCCTGGCCGCTCTTCAGGTGGTGGTTTCTAATTTAGATCTTCATCTAGTATATCAAAAATAGTCCTCAAAAAAGATGGCACTTCCAGAATTCTTATTCAACAGGATGATTGGGAAATAGGGCTTCCAAGGGTAAATACATGTGACCAACTGTAACAGCTCGGAGATCCACAGTGATCAAGTTCCCCAAGGAAGTTTCCCCAAGGAAAACATGAGCATGCAGGGCAAAAAGGGAGTCTGCCTGTGGGGAAGGCCAAAGACATTCATGCAGACACTCAGTTTTTCATTGTAAAACAGTCCCCGAAAACTAAGCTCACAAAATAATCATTAAAAAATCCACCAAAAAGGAACATGAATACAAAGTCAGCTGCCTGACCGCACAAAAAGCCGCCTTCTAGCATTCGAGAGTAACGGTGTAGAAAAAAATCATGTTATATGACAGATCCAAATGCAACTGGCCCCCGAAAATAAGAAATCGGCGATTAAACTCCATATTTGAAAGTGTTCAAAAATTATCTCTCAAGACTGAAGGTCAACAGAAAAGTTGTGATTAATTCAACATCACAGCAGATGCTGGCGGGGCTGCAGACGTATCAGGCAGTGGAACCTGCAGGTGCCCAGCCCAAGGCTGTGGTTCCCCCACTGGGCCACCGCCCCACGTCCCAAGACTTCTCCTTCTGCCAGTATGCCTTTGGCATAGGGAGCCCGCCTCTTTAGGAAGGAAAAAAGAAAATATGAAAGTACATCTTCCATTGTTCTATAACAGTTTCATCTGATCTATTATATATATGTATATGTGTGTGTGTGTGTGTGTGTATTATATGTATGTGAGTGTGTCTAAATTCTGAATCATGCTGTAAAACACTGAGAAGAATTCACTGGGTTGAGGTCAAAAAGTATGAAAAGCCCTAAGCTAGAGCCGCGGAAGAGTGTGGAGGGGGCAGGGGAAGTAGTGAATCAAAGATGAACCTGGAAAAAGAACAGGAAATAATACAAAGGAAGCCTTGTAGCCTTTGTGACACGATTAAATGTCCGCCCTGTGCACACAACCAGGTCTCTTTCCTCTTCTCCACCATGGGTGGAGCAGCACTTGCCCTCTCCAAAAGTCAGGTGGATGCTGCCTCCAGAACTATAAGCAAAGCTAAATCAACCTCTTCTCTTCCTAACTTAAAAAAAAAAAAAAGTTTGATGTCCTTTGGCAGCATGAAGTCACTAAACATTTTTAAATGAGTGACATAATCAGATTGCACACTTTGCAAAGATTGCCTGTCACTTGAAATGAATCATTTCTGCAGCCAATTTTTTTTTTCACTGCTAGATCAGAATTCCTTATTACTTTCAAGTGCTTTTAGAGTAAAGACCCAAGCCTTTCCCAGGTTTACAGGACCCTTCTATATCTGAGACTGAGGGTAAACCTCACTTGAGTTCTTCCCACCCAACTGCACCCATCTCTAAAAGCAAGTTCTTTCCTTCCTTCTGAGCACCACTCAGCCACTCTCAGACCTATGCTGGGATATTTTTGTCCTTCTGCTTGCCTTTTGCTGGGTGCATTCCCCCTCAACCCCAGCAGGGACTCAGGCTGAAAACCAATAGGGCTCCCCTCTCAGGAGGCATTTGTCTGAACTCCAAAGACTTTCCTTTCTTCTGTCTTGGGATTTCAAAGCCTACTACACCCATCATTTGCATGATAACTCTTTTAAGGTCTCTGTATGCATTCATTAAAAATTGCAAATGTTGGATGAGGTGTCACCTTCCTGTAATTCCAGCACTTCCAAGCCAGAGGCAAAAGGATTGCAAATTCAAAGACAGCCTTAAGCGCCCCTGGGTTCAATCCCTGGTTAAAAACAAAACAAAACAAAACAAAAAATCCCTGCAAAGACTCTGCACTGTGTCTCTGGGCTCCTTGTTGCAGCATCTAACACAGTGAGCAGCCCACAGCAGTACTTAACAGATATGTTCAATGAGTGGATATAAGCAAATGTGAACACATTTAATTGATGGAAGCATCAATTAAAAACTATTTTAACAATACAATTGGTAGGATAAGCAGTATCAATGGAGAGGAACAAGCAGCTGCAATTATTTGGGATGTAAAATTGACAATATGAGCATCTGACTCAATAACTTGCTCAGGCTGGCCTCCAATTTAAGATGCTTTTGCCTTAGCGTCCCTAGTTGCTAGGATTATAAGCATGTGCTCCTAAAAATGTGCCCAGACCCATTATATTTTATATGTGGAGCTAATTGCACTTTACCTGGAAGCTAGTTATGTCTTCCCTGGCATAGGTGTCTTTCTATAAGATAGTGCCACTATAAAACTCCATTTAGCTAATGCAATGGGAGAATCGTGACCCTAAAGACTAAGACTCTTAACCACTTAAGACTAATGCACCTCCTTTCCTATTCTGATAAGTCCTCCAGGCAGAGCAGGAAAGAAATCAAATGTTAATTCTCCTTGTTCAGAAAATTATAGCGCTAACAATTTGGATGGGGGCAGGGTCCCCTTTTTATTTGAGTTTCTTTCTCAAAATAGGTATGGATCACACCTCCCAATTTAGTATCTGTCCTTGAGAGATTTCCATGTGCTTCATTTAATTAGGTCATAATTAGAGGAACCAGTGGGCACACTAAGAAATATCAAAAGACCCAACCCTGAGGACTCCCATTCATCCAGGAGCACAGAACAACAAGCTCTTCTCAGTACAGAAAAAGGATATCTGAGCTTTTCCTCTGACTTTCTGAGGGAATCTTACTTATGACTTCAAAAAACATTTGGCATTTTGCCTCTGCAAGTGCCCTGGCAGCCTCAAACTACTCTACCTACACTTTATTACCCAAATCCTCTCAAACTGTATTTCCACTCCACCCCACACTTGAGAATATTTTTTCTTTCTTTCTTCTCTTTATTACATAGATTTTGCTTTTCTAACTAAGAATATTTTTTCCTTCTCTTTTCACCTCAGGGGTCCGATTGAAGGTCCCTAGTATGATTAAGGAGTTTGTGTGTGCCACAGATAAGCTCTCAGTTCAAGGGTCACACAGCCTCTACCACCACCAAGCTTGGTCTCCTCTTGTAGCAGGGCTCACTTGATGCTTTGACTATATCCCTTGTCACTTTAAAACTTACATGTTTTTTTTTTCTTTTTCCCAACCCCCTTTTCCCTCCTTGACTTTCTTTTCCCTCATCTTCTTTTTCCTAGCCTTCTCCCTGATCTTCTTTTTCCTGACTTTCTCCTCCCTGATCTTCTTTTCCTTGATCTTCTCCTTCCTGATCTCTCCTCCATAATGTCATTTTCTCTGAATCACCTCTTTAAAATCCCCCTGTTCCTGCTGATGGGCACAATCACAGGTTCTGTGTTTCTCCTTTGCTAGCAAAACAATAAAACATTTTCCTTTCTCTCAAGACCTTGTCTTCGTGATTGGATTGGCATCAAGGATGAGGACAGAACTTTCTGTTACACTCTCACACCCCAGTTGCTGCTTTCCACCAAGCCAGCTGGTTTTCACCCACCGTGGGGGCATCTTTTCCAGTTCATCTGCTCAGAAGAAGACCCTCCTCTAGAGTGCAGAGGGGAGGAGGGAGCAGAGGTACGCTAAGGTGTTGCTGAGAGCTTGGTCCTTGTCCAGGATGCTAATCCAATAACATGGACACGGTTTTGAAAAAAAAAAAAGAAAAATGGTTTATTGCGTTGCTAGCAAAGGAGAAATGCAGGGGACTCCTGTTCCAAAGGCTGTGATTCTGACCATAAGAAGGAACAGGGGCTTTTAAAGAGGTGACTCAAAGGCTACATTGCATGTGTTTTCCGTCTGGAGATGTAATTTACTTGTTCATTTGGGAGATAGTCATTTCGGAGATCTTCTGGTACCATCCCCAAAGTCTGGATTGCTTCATTCCTATGGTGAGTATGTACTCAAGGACAGATAACTCTGCCTAGGATGGGGAGGAAAGGTAATCCTACTTCCCCTGAGATCAAGGAGGAGCAGGAAGAGAGGAAGAGAAAGAAACATGTCCCTTTTTAAAATCAGTTGCAGTGGCAGAGCATCAAGGGTTATACTCAAAACATAAAGTGGAACACTGTGACAAAGGGAGGACAGTAGTTTCCTCTTTGGGGGGAAGAGACAAAACAAAGTCTGGAAATAGAGACGTCAATCATATTGTCTGGGGACTACATCAGTGTTAAGAGTGTTTTCCTTACATGCACAAGCCCTGGGTTCATCCCCAGCAATATCACAGGAGAAGTGTCTCCAGAGAAGCTCTGAGGATTTCCTGAAGAGAAGGGGAAACTTGATTTAGGACTAGCAGGGTCCTTGGCTTATGTGATGGAAAAGAATTTCAGCATGTGCCACTCAGAAGCATTAGTCAAAGGCTTATTTAAGAAAGGAGATACATATTCAAGGGAGAATGTGGGCATCTCCAGAGTGAGAGATGCATTTCGGGGTTTCCATATTGATTTATTCATTCATCCATTCACTTATACCGGGGATTGAATGAAGGGGTGCTCTATCACTAAGCTACATCTCCAACCCTTTATATCTTTTATGTTTGAGACTGGGTCTTGCTGAGTTGCTCAGGCTGTCTTCAAACTTGTGATCCTCCTACCTCATCCTTCTGAGTTGCTGCTGGGATTACAGGCCTTTGCCACCCTGACAGGCCCAACTCTTTTAAAGGAAACTTGATAAGGATGGGTATAGGAAGATATGTAGAGGATGACATCAGTCTAGCGATCTCGAGGCAGTTTATGGTGGTCTGGTCATCCTCAAGATGCTTAGGTTGAGGATGCAATCCTCAATAGATCAGATCAATAGCTATTGCTGGAAAGTCCCCTAAATTATAGGTTTCTCAAAACATCATATCTCTCTGCTTAGTCTTAATACTTTTGGACTAATTAACAGTGCACAAGGTGAAGGAAAAGCAAGGAATGAGAGCCGTGTAAGCGAGAAACGAAAGACGGAGACCAGGCAAAGATACACACAAGAGTTTATTTGTCCGAGCTGACTAATAAAGGCCATCTCTCTACAAGAGAGAGATGCAAAAAAGTCTTGCTTGGGTTCTGGGATTTTTTAATAGGGCAGACTTCAGGAATCAGAGCTGGCGGGTCCTGATGTTGGCATTTAAGGGTTGGGTTGGTATGAGGGAATGATGAACCTTTTTCAGAAAGGCACATGGGTGGGAAAGCAAAACTTTTTCCTTAAAATGGTGGCTGTCACTTAAGATGGCCATCCAGATCCTAAACAAGGACCTTATACAAGGTGGATTTACAGATTTCCCAGGAATTTGGAATTGCTAGGCCAGGGAGAGAGACTGGCTTGGAGAGTGACAGGCCTCGAAAGTATGTGGAATTCTGAATTAAAATTTTATGTCCTTGGCCTTTCTTTATGTCTCTTTTCTACCTACATATTACTTTTTCTGACTTCAGAACCACAAAAAAAAAAAAAAAAAAAAAAGGAAGGAAGGAAGGAAACAAGAAAAAAGTGAATGTTGGTTTTTTTGTTTTTTTGTTTTTGTTTTTTTTTTGGTATACCAGGAATTGAACCAGGGAATTTGCACATGCTTGGCAAGCAGTCTACCACTAAACTACATCCCGAGTCTTGAGCATGGGCTTCTTAAGCTTCCTTAGCCTGTACTTTAAAACCAAATTGAATGTATGAATTTTTCATACATTCAATTATTACATCATACCTATCACCTTGGTACATGATGTCTTTCCATTGTCATATGTACCATCTTGTGCTGTGATGACTCGATTTTGTCATCAGTATTCTCTATTCAAACTACTTTTCTGAAAAATAATTATTTCTGCCATTCACAAATGGTGTCTACTCTGCCTTCACTTGACAAGAATGTTTCATTTACATATTTAGTCTACTTCTGTTTTTTCTCATCAGCCTGTGATGATTGAAATGGTGTTATTTAATGCCAACATAATTACACAAAACACAAAACAAGCCTAAGAAATTGAGAGATAGCCCTCAGTTGCAAAATGATCCAGGGGTTACCAAATACACTAGGGCTAATTTTTTAAAGATGAAAACAGTAATTTTCAATTTCTTTACTATCTTTTTAAACTTAACTTTTAACTGATACAAAACCAGAAATTCTACATCTTAATGGGGTACCATGTGATGTTTTGATTGATACATGTATATATTGTGCAAATGAAATCAAGAGAAAGCCTGAATAAACCCTCTAACTTCACTTGCTTTTAGTTACTAGATTTTATCGCCAATTTTAGATGTCACATAGCTGAGCAACATATTACCATTAGCTTTGCTATAAATAACACCTCTGGCATGTAAGTCACAATGTTAACAGTCGTCTAAATTGTTTTTCAGGAACTTGGAATTAGCTCAAACCTGTTGAAACCACCAACCCTTCACTGGGGCCTGTGCAAGTGTACAATGGATAACTTTTATTTTTTGGAGGGGGAGGTTACCAGGGATTGAACTCAGAGGCACTCCATCACTGAGCAACGAACGTCCCCAGCAATGGATGACTTTTGATGTCAGAGGGCAAAAGTTCAACCCTAGGAGCATGCTCACATTGCCATTTTCTGAACATGAGCTCTGTGAAGAGCCATGAAGTTTGCTTATATATGCATTTCACTTTGCCTTACTTCCTGTCACTTTTCTGCACGCCTTATCCCACACTAATTCTTTACCCCACAAACACCAGTAAACCCAATACTTGAGCCATTTTGTGAATAATCTCTCTTTTGCAAAACTCACTGGTTCAGTGTTTAGCCTAGGGTATGATGGGTGAAGTGGGCCTGGTTCAATAACATAATCAGGTTAAACATATCTATTCCCTCAAATATGCATACAGTAAATACTATCTATAGGCACCCTAATCTGAAATAGCACACGAAAACATCTCATTCCAACTGCAATTTAGTAGCCATTGATCAACCTTTCACCTTACTCCCTATTTCCCCAGTTTCTGGTAAAGACCATTCGATTCCCAACTTCTATGAAATCAACTTTCTTAGATTCCACATATAAGTGCTATCACATGGTACTTGTCTTTCTCTGCCTGGCTTATTTCACTTAACAAAACAATTTCCAGTTCTATCTATATTATTGTAAACAACAGGATCTCATTCTCTTGTATGGATAAATAGTATTCTGTTGTGTATGTGTATCACCTTTTCTTATTCATCAGTTGACAGACACTTAAGTTGTTTCTATTTCCTGGCTACTGTGAAGTACTGCGGCAATGTGCACAGGAGTGCAGATGTCTCTTTGATGTATAGATTTCAGTTCCTTTGGACAGATACCCAGTAATAGGATTGCTGAATCATGTATAGATCTATTTTTAATTTTTAAATGAACCTCCATAGTGTTTTCCATATGGGCTATAGTAATTGACATTCCCACCAACAATGTGCAATGTTCCTTCCCTTTTCTCCACATCCTTACTGATACTTGTTATCTTTTGTGTCTTTGAGAGTAGTCATTCCCCTAAGTGAGGTGATATATCATTATCATCAGAAATTTACATTTCTCTGATGATTAATGATGTTGAGCATTCCTCATATACCTATTGGCTATTAGTATGTCTGCTTTTCAGAAATGTCTGCTTAAGTCTTTTCCCCGGGGCTGGGGATGTGGCTCAAGCGGTAGCGCACTCGCCTGGCATGCGTGCGGCCCAGGTTCGATCCTCAGCACCACATACCAACAAAGATGTTGTGTCCGCTGAGAACTAAAAAATAAAATATTAAAAATTCTCTCTCTCTCTCTCTCCCTCTCTCTCTCCCTCCCTCACTCTCTCTTTAAAAAAAAAAAAAAAAAAAAAAAAAAAAAAAAAAAGTCTTTTGCCCGTTTTTTATTTGGGTTATTTGATTTTTTTGCTAATTTAGTTTTGGGTTTTTTAAAATATATTCTAAATATTAACCCCTTGTCAGATGAATAGCTTGCAAATATTTTCTCCCATTCTGTAAGTCATCTCTTCACTCTGATGATGTTTATTTTGCTATGCAAAAGCTTTCTAGTTCAATGTTTATTTGTCTGTTTGCTTTTGTCTCCCTGTGCTCTGGGGATTTTGTTCAGAAAATCCTTGGTCATTCCAATATTTGGAAACATTCTCCCTAGATTTATTTCTAGTGGTTTCATTGTTTTAGGTCTTACATGTAAGTCTAAAATCCATTTAATTGTTTATGGACCTTTATTTTATTTATTTGTATGTAGTGCTAAGAATTGAACCAAGTGCCTCATGGATGCTAGGCAAGTGCACTACCACTAAGCCATATCGCCAGCTCCATTCAATCCATTTAAAACTGACTTATGTTCCATTGGTCCATGTGTCTGTTTTTATTCCGGTAGCATACTAGTTTGACTACTATATTGACTGGCATTAAAATTGTTTCTTCTAGTTGTATGATGAATGTCATTGGAATTTTAATAAAAATTGAATTGAATATATGGATTATTTTGTATAATATGAACATTTTAATAATATTGATTCTTCCAATCCATGGTTTTCCATTTTTGTATGCAGTCTCTATAATTTTTTATCGAATGTTTCACAATTTTTTTTTTAGTTTATTATGGCCACAGTACCTTTGTTTTACTTGTTTATTTATTTTACATGGTGCTGAGGATCAAACCCAGTGCTCCACATGTGCAAGGCAAATGCTCTACCACCGAGCCACAACCTCAGCCCCTATGTTTCACAATTTTTATTGGGGAGATTTTCACTTCTTTGGTTACATTTATTTATATTTTATTTTTTGTACTTATTGTAAATGAGATGACTTTCTTGATTTCTGTTTCAGAGAGCTTGGTAATGTTATATGGTCATGTTACTTATTTTTATTGGTTGGATTTGTTTATGAGTTCTAACAGTTTTTTGGTAGCATTTTTGGGGTTTTCTATATATGATCATGTCATCTGTAAATGACAACAATTTAACTTCTTTTCTTTCTCTGGCCTGATTGTTCTTACTAGGACCTCTATTACTATTGTTTAATTAAGTGGTAAAAGTGGGCATCCCTGTCTTTTTCCAGATCTTTCAGAGAAAACTTTAAAGTTCTTCCTCATGTTGCATGTTAGTTGTCCATCTGTTATATACAGCCATTTGGGTGTTAAGGTGCATCCTGTCAATACCTAATTCATTCAGGATTTTTTTCATAAAGAAAAGCTAAGTTGCCTTTTCTGTATCTATTGAGATAATAATAAGTTTTCTTTTCCTTCATATTGTTGATGTGATTAATTACCTCATTGATTTTAAGACATCATTGCATTCTTGGAATAAATCTCACATGATAGAGAATAATCTTTTTAAATATGCTATCGAGGGGCTGGGATTGTGGCTCAGCGGTAGAGCGCTCACCTAGCACGGGCAGGACCCAGGTTCGATTCTCAGCACCACATAAATATAAAGGCATTGTATTGTGTCCACCTATACCTAAAAAATAAATATTAAAAATAAATAAATAAATAAATATGTTATTGAACTTGGTTTGCTAGTGTTTTTTGAAGATGTTTACATTTATATTCATCAAGGATGTTGGCTTATAGATTTCTTTTTTTTTTTCTTGAATTCTTGTAGGGTTTTGATATTAGGATAATGTTGGCTTTGTAAAATATGTTTGGAAAAATTTTCTCCTGGTCAATAATTTAAGAAAAAAATGGTATTGATTCTTCTTTAAATGTTTGATAGAACTCAATAGTGAAGCCATCTGGTTCTGGACTTTTCTTTGACAGGAGACTTTTACTGACTTGATCTCATATCATGTTATTTTTAATATTTTTATGATTCACTCTTTTTTATTGGTTGTTCAAAACATTACAAAGCTCATGATATATCATCTTTCATACATTTGACTCAAGTGGGTTATGAACTCCCATTTTTACCCCAAATACAAATTGCAGAATCACATCGGTTACACACTCACATTTTTACATAATGGCATATTAATGACTATTGTATTCTGCTACCTTTCCTATCCCCTACTATCCCCCCTCCCCTCCCCTCCCATCTTCCCTCTCTACCTCATCTGCTGTTGTTCAATTCTCTCCCTTGTTTCCACCCCCTTTCCCCTCACAACCTCTTATATGTAATTTTGTGTGACATTGAGGGTCTCCTACCATTTCCATATGCTTTCCCTTCTCTCTCCCTTTTTCTCCCCCCACTCCTCTCTGTTTAATGTTAATCTTTTCCTCATGCTCTTCCTCCCTGTTCTGTTCTTAGTTGCTCTCTTTATATCAAAGAAGACATTTGGCATTTGCTTTTTAAGGATTGGCTAGCTTCACTTAGCATAATCTGCTCTAATGCCATCCATTTCCCTGCAAATTCCATGATTTTGTCATTTTTTAGTGCTGCGTAATACTCCATTGTGTATAGATGCCACATTTTTTAATCCATTCATCTATTGAAGGGCATCTAGGTTGGTTCCACAGTCTAGCTATTGTGAATTATGCCACTATGATCATTGATGTGGCAGTATCCCTATAGTACGCTCTTTTAAGGTCCTCAGGGAATAGTCCCAGAAGGGCAATAGCTGGGTCAAATGGTGGTTCCATTCCCAGCTTTCCTAGGAATCTCCATACTGCTTTCCATATTGTCCACACCAATTTGCAGTCCCACCAGCAATGTAGAAGAGTACCCTTTTCCCCATATCCTCGCCAACACTTGTTGTTGTTTGACTTCATAATGGCTGCCAATCTTACTGGAGTGAGATGGTATCTTAAGGTGGTTTTGATTTGCATTTCTCTGACTGCTAGAGATGGTGAGCATTTTTTCATGTACTTGTTGATTGATTGTATGTCCTCCTCTGAGAAGTGTCTGTTCAGGTCCTTGGCCCATTTGTTGATTGGGTTATTTGTTGTCTTATTGTTTAATTTTTTGAGCTCTTTGTATATTCTGGATATTAGGGCTCTATCTGAAGTGTGAGGGGTAAAAATTTGTTCCCATGATGTAGGCTCTCTATTTACCTCTCTTATTGTTTCTCTTGCTGAGAAAAAAAAAACTTTGTAGTTTAAGTAAGTCCCATTTCTTTATTCTTGTTATTAACTCTTGGGCTATGGGCGTCCTATTAAGGAATTTGGAGCCCGACCCCACAGTATGTAGATCGTAGCCAACTTTTTCTTCTATCAGACGCAGTGTCTCTGATTTGATATCTAGCTCCTTGATCCATTTTTAGTTAACTTTTGTGCATGGCGAGAGAAAGGGATTCAATTTCATTTTGTTGCATATATATTTCCAATTTCCCCAGCACCATTTGTTGAAGATGCTATCCTTCCTCAATTGCATGCTTTTAGCCCCTTTATCAAATATAAGAAAGTTGTAATTTTGTGGATTGGTCCCTGTGTCCTCTATTCTGTACCATTGGTCCACCCTCCTGTTTTGGTACCAGTACCATGCTGTTTTTGTTACTATTGCTCTGTAGTACAGTTTGAAATCTGGTATCGCTATACCTCCAGATTAACAATTCCTGCTTAGAATTGCTTTTGCTATTCTGGGTCTTTTGTTTTTCCATATGAATTTCATGATTGCTTTATCTATTTCTACAAGAAATGCCGTTGGGATTTTGATTGGCATTGCATTAAACCTGTAGAGAACTTTGGGTAATATCGCCATTTTGATGATGTTAGTTCTGCCTATCCATGAACAGGGTACATTTTTCCATCTTCTAAGATCTTCTTCTATCTCTCTCTTTAGGGTTCTGTAGTTTTCATTGTATAAATCTTTCACCTCTTTTATTAGGTTGATTCCCAAGTATCTTATTTTCTTTGAGGATATTGTGAATGGAGTGGTTTTCCTCATTTCCATTTCATAAGTTTTGTTGCTGATATACAGGAATGCCTTTGATTTATGAGTGTTGATTTTATATCCTGTCACTTTGCTGAATTCATTTATTAACTCTAGCAGTTTCTTTGTAGACCCTTTTGGGTTTGTTAAACATATTATCATGTCATCCACAAATAGCAATAATTTATGTTCTTCTTTTCCTATTTTTATGCCTTTAATTTCTTTTGTCTGTGTAATTGCTCTGGCTAGTATTTCAAGAACTAAATTGAATAGAAGTGGTGATAGAGGACATCCCTGTCTTGTTCCAGATTTTCGAGGGAATGCCTTCAGTTTTTCTCCATTTAGGATGATGCTAGCCTGAGGTTTAGCATATATAGCTTTTACAATGTTGAGGTAAGTTCCTGTTATCCCTAGTTTTTCTAGTGTTTTGAACATAAAGGGATGCTGTACTTTGTTGAATGCTTTTTCTGCATCTATCGAGATGGTCATATGATTCTTATCTTTAAGTCTATTGATGTGGTGAATAGCATTTATTCATTTCCATATATTGAACCAGCCTTGCATCCCAGGGATGAATCCTACTTGATCATGGTGCACAATTTTTTTGATATGCTTTTGTATTCAATTCGCCAGGATTTTATTGAGAATTTTTGCATCCAAGTTCATTAGAGATATTGGTCTTTAGTTTTCTTTCTTTGAAGTGTCTTTGTCTGGTTTCGGGATCAGGGTGATGTTGGCCTCATAGAATGAGTTTGGAAGAGCTCCTTCTTTTTCTATTTCTTGAAATAGCTTGAAAAGTATTGGTATTAATTCTTCTTTGAAGGTTTTGTAAAACTCCGCTGTATACCCATCCAGTCCAGGGCTTTTCTTAGTTGGTAGTCTTTTGATGGCTTCTTCTATTTCTTCCTTTGTTATTGGTCTGTTTAAATTGTGTGTGTCTTTCTGACTCAATCTGGGCAGATCATATGACTTAAGAAATGTATCAATATCTTCACTATCTTCTATTTTATTGGAATATAGGGTTTCAAAATACTTTCTAATTATCTTCTGTATTTCTGTAGTGTCTGTTGTGATATTGCCTTTTTCATCCCGTATGTTAGTAATTTGAGTTCTCTCTCTTCTTCTCTTCATTAGCATGGCTAAGGGCCTGTCGATCTTATTTATTTTTTCAAAGAACCAACTTTTAGTTTTATCAATTTTTTCAATGGTTTTTTTTTGTTTCAATTTCATTGATTTCTGCTATGATTTTAATTATTTCTTGTCTTCTACTACATTTGCTGTTGTGTTGCTCTTCCTTTTCTAGGTTTTTTAGGTGTAGTGTGAGTTCCTTTATTTGTTGGTTTTTTCTTTTTTTGAGGAAAGAACTCCAAGAAATGAATTTCCCTCTTAAAACTGCTTTCATTGTGTCCCATAGATTCCGGTATGTTGTGTCTGTATTGTGATTTGTCTCTAAGAATTTTTTTATCTCCTCCTTTATGTCTTCTGTAACCCATTGATCATTCAGTGACATATTGTTCATTTTCCAGGTGATGCAGGATTTTTCCTTCCTTCTTTTATCATTGATTTCCAGTTTCATTTCATTATGATCAGATATGGTGCATGGTATTATCTCCACACCTTTATATTTACTAAGAATTGCCTTATGGCATAATATATGGTCTATCTTTGAGTAGGATCCATGTGCTGCTGAGAAGAACATGTATTCACTTGATGATGGTTGATATATTCTATATATGTCGGTTAAGTCTAGGTTATTGATTGTGCTATTGAGTTCTATAGTTTCTTTATTCAGCTTTTGTCTAGAGGATCTGTCTAATGGCGAGAGCGGTGTGTTGAAGTCACCCATAATTATTGTGTTGTGGTCTCTTTGACTCTTGAACTTGAGGAGAGTTTGTTTTATGAACATTGTAGCTCCATTGTTTGGTGCATACAAATTGATAATTGTTATGTCTTGTTGGTGGATGGTTCCTTTTAACAGTATTTAGTGTCCTTCTTTACCCCCTTTTGATTAACTTAGGTTTGAAGTTGATTTTATTTGATATGAGTATGGCCACTCCTGCTTGCTTCCGAGGGCCATGTGAGTGGTATGATTTTTCCTAATCTTTTACCTTCAGCCTGTGTATGTCTTTTCCTATCATGTGAGTCTCCTGAAGGCAGCATATTGTTGGATTTGTTTTTGTTTTTGTTTTTGTTTTTGTTTTTTTTGATCCAGGTTACTAGCCTATGTCTCTTGATTGGTGAGTTTAGGCCATTAACATTTAAGGTTACAATTGAAATATGGTTTGTACTTCCAGTCATGTCTATTTATTTATTTATTTTAGTTTGGCTAGTTTTTACTTTTTGGTTATTTTCCTCCCCCTTTACTGAGATACCTCCCGATGTTAGTTTTGGGCACTATTTTTCAATTCCTCTTCTTGTAGTATTTTGCTCAAAATGCTTTGCAGTGCTGGTTTTCTGGCTGCGAATTCTTTTAGCTTTTGTTTATCGTGAAAGATTTTAATTTCATTGTCAAATCTGAAGGTTAAATTTGCTGGATACAGTATTCTTGGTTGGAATCCATTATTTTTCAGTGTTTGAAATACATTGTTCCAGGATCTTCTGGCTTTCAAAGTCTGTGATGAAAAATCAGTCGTTAACCTAATTGGTTTACCCCTGAATATAATCTGCCTCCTTTCTCTCATAGCTTTTAATATTCTCTCCTTGTTCTGAATGTTGGCTATCTTCATAATTATATGTCTTGGAGTTGGTCTATTACGGTTTTGAATGTTTGGGGTCCTGTAGGCTTCCAGGATTTGGCAATCCATTCCATCTTTCATCTCTGGGAAGTTTTCTAGAATTATTTCATTTAATAGGTTGTCCATTCCTTTGGTTTGAATCTCTATGCCTTCTTCTATCCCAATGACTCTCATTTTTTTTTTATGACATCCCATATCTCTTGGATAGATTGCTCATGAGATTTAAACATCTTTTCTGTGTTGACTATATTCTTTTCAAGTTGATAAACTTTGTCTTCATTATCTGATTTTCTGACTTCTACTTGATCTAGTCTATTTGTAATATTCTCGTTTGAGTTTTTAATTTGGTTTATAGTTTCCTGCATTTCTAGGATTACTGTTTGATTTTTTTTAAGATCTCTATCTCCTGGTAAACCTCGTTCTTTGCCATTTGAATTTGTTTGTTTAATTCGTTTTCAAAATATACTTTCATTGCTTGGACTTGCTGTCTCATGTCTTCTCTAATATTCCTTTCCATCTGAGTTAGGTATGCCTTGAGTTCTTTCCCTATCCATGTTTCTGATGCTTCTAGGTCCTCCTGTAGATTTAAGTTGTCCTGCATTGTTTGTACTCCTTTTTTCCCTTGTTTTTTCATGATGTTCACATTATTTTCCAGCTCTATTTGATTGCTGTGTTTCTGCTCTCTTCTATAGATTTGTTTTGGTTTTGTATATCTCTGTTGTCTCTCCTTTGTGTTGGTAGACTATGCCTGCTAAAGTGGATTCCGCTGGGAAGGAATTCCGACCGCTGAGCTCCAGTGATGTCACCTCTCTGCTATGGCGGGCCCCAGGCTCCTTGCCAGGGTGCCCGAATTGGGGGGTGCGACTGGACTGTCTCTGGTTGGTTTCAGCTCCCGGTCGCCGGCAGGCGGGCGATCTCCAGCCGCCCAGTCGCGAGGGCCTGGCCTCTAGTTCCCTGGTTTCTCCTGCTAGTCCTAGCTTCTCCTGCTAGACCAGTCTTCCCCTGAGTGATGTGTCTCAGCAATTCAACCGGTACTCTGGGCCTGCCGTTTGTTGGGTGTGGAGGGTGGCTATTGGGAACCCTGCACTCTATTGTTTTGATTTTTTCCACTTGCCCCTCCCCCTGCGCTGGCAAGACAGGTTTCATTTTCCCTGCTGATGGGAGGGGGAGTTGAAGGTCAGGTGTCTCTAACTTTCCCCAAGTCTTTATGCAGGCTCGCTCTGATAATCCCTCCCCTAGAGAGCCTAGGAGAGATTTTATGCGAATTCCCTGCTGTATGGGAGATGAGCTGAGTAACACACACCTGTTTTATTGTTGCAATTTGTCGGAGACTGGCGGTGGTTATGTCAGCTCTACAAGATGGTGGCCGCTGGTTTCCTTGGTGGAGTTTCCATTGTGGGGGATAGAACTGGACCGCTTCCTTCCCCGTCTGAAATCCCAAACTCAGCCCAGGGCTCAGTGAGGGCTCAGCTGGCAGGATTCCACAGAATCTGTAGCAACGTTTCTCTCTGCTTGCTGGTCGCTTCTCGGTGGCGCCCCGCCGTCTATAGCCGCCGGGTGATCAGTCATCCTGGATCTCCTTTCACACAGTTGGCTCGTGTTTGAGACTCAATTACCGGACCTCGGTGCTGGAAATCCTTCCTCTAGGTTTCGGTGCACCCCAATTTTGCTGTAAGTTCCTAACAAGATAGTTTTTTGTCGTTCTAACTCGTTATTCACCTGCGCAGTGGCGCGGTACACGAGGTGTGATGCACTCTATTCTCGGCCATCTTGTCTCTCCTATGATTCACTCTTGGTTATGTGTATGCATTCAGGAATTTGTCCATTTCTTCAAGATTTTCAAATTTGTTGGTGTATGGTTGTTCCTAATAATTTCTAATTATCTTTTGTATTTCAGTGTTGTCAGTTGTAATTTGTTGAGGATTTTGCATATATGTTTATCAAGGATATTATGCTTTTTGTTGTGTCCTCATTACTATGAACAACTCTAAACTGTGGTGTCAGTCATAGTAGCTCCCTTTTGATCTCTGACCCTATCTATTTGAGCATTCTCTCTTTTTCTTAGTTCATCTAGCTAAGGGTTTGCCAATTTTGTTTATCATTTTGAAGGCCCAGCCCTATGTTTGAAATGAGTATCTTGCTTCCCTCTCTGCTCTTCAAGGTTGGGGGAGAGGTATGAAGGTAGCTAGCAGCCTGGTGAGTGCACTAGTGATTCATACTGTGGGTAATGGCCTCAGAGTAAGGACTATGGGGCTCTTTCCAGCACTGGGGCAGGTACTGGGCTTCAATCTAATGCATGGACTTAATTCCCTCTTCTTCCCCCAATCAGGAGGTATCTCTCTCCCCACTTCTTGGAGTTGTGGGAGGAATAGTACCACCACTATTTTCTTCCTGATTTCTTTTTTTTTTTTTAAAGAGAGAGTGAGAGAGGAGAGAGAGAGAGAGAGAGAGAATTTTTAATATTTATTTTTTAGTTCTCGGCGGACACAACATCTTTGTTGGTATGTGGTGCTGAGGATCGAACCCGGGCCGCACGCATGCCAGGCGAGCGCGCTACCGCTTGAGCCA
Source organism: Urocitellus parryii (assembly GCF_045843805.1). Classification (NCBI taxonomy): domain Eukaryota; kingdom Metazoa; phylum Chordata; class Mammalia; order Rodentia; family Sciuridae; genus Urocitellus; species Urocitellus parryii. The sequence goes on along the minus strand of NC_135540.1, from coordinate 47,060,752 downwards.
CATCCCCAGCCCATTCTTCCTGATTTCTTCAGTGTGTGTTCTTTTTTTTATTCAACCAAATTCAGGTGCTATAAATTATTATTATTATTATTATTATTATTATTATTATTATTATTTTAGTACTGGGGATTGAACTCAGGAGCACTAGACCACTGAGCCACATCCCCAGCCCTATTTTGTATTATATTTAGAGACAGGGTCTCATTGAGTTGCTAAGCACCTCACCTTTGCTCAAGCTGGCTTTGAATTCATGATCCTTCTGTCTCAGCCTCCAGAGCTGCTGGGATTACAAGTGTGTGCCACTGCACCCAGCTCAGATGCTATAATCTTTCATGTGGTTTTATTGTTGTGAAAGTAGTTTGGTGTGTGAACAGCTTTCATACTGGTTTTTCTGGGGGGATAGGATTGCTGGAAAATTTCACCCAGCTGCCATTTTGCTTCACCTCCTATTTTAAAATTTCTTACGGATAGAACAATTCCTCAGAGATCTTGAGACCCCACTGGAAAAAAACACAGCTCTAAAATATTGCTTGGTAACTACCTTCCTTAACATGCATACAATCCCTTTTTTTTTAACTTCATGTATTACAACTACTTCTTCGATCCTAAAAATAACTAGCACTCATCCAGTTATGTTATGGTTTCGATATTAGGTATCCCCCCCCCAAAGCTCATGTATGAGACAATGCAAGAAAGTTTAGAGGTGAAATGATTGAGTTGTGAGAACCTTTACCTAATCAGTATATTATCCCCTTGATAGGGATTAGCAGAATTGTGACTGAAGGCAGGTAGGGTGCAGCTGGAGGAGGTGGGCTGTTGGAGGCATGACTTTGGGGTATATATTTTGTGAGCTGAGCTTAGACTCTCTCTCTCTGCTTCCTGGTGCCATGTTCCCAGCTGCTTTTCTCCACCAGAGTCCTCTGCTGTGATATGCTGCCACATTTTAGGCCAAGAACAATGGAGTCAGCCATCTATGCACTGAGACCCCTGAATCCTTGATACCTCAAATAAACTTTTCTTCCTCTAATTGCCCTTTTGTGTGTGTGTGTGTGTGTGTGTGTGTGTATGTATCTGTAGATGGACATTTATTTTTTTATGTGGTGCTGGGAATTGAACTCAGCGCCTCACACATGCTAGTCAAACACTCTACCACTGAGCCACAACCCCAGGCCCTCTCTAATTATTTTCATCAGATCTTTGTGATCAGCAAAAAAGCTGACTAAAACAAGTTGAGATACCAGCTTTTAGTAACAAAGTATATCCTAAAAATGTTCCCTAAATCTTCTAGAGTTCCAGGTGGTCTCTCCCTCCTTTCTCTAAACCAAAAATATATTGATTATAACACTAATTTGGCAATTATCATTGATGCTTTTTAGATTTATTGCCATGTATTTTGTTATTATTTTGTATTTCCATTTAGCCTTTCATGAGTTTATGCCTGGTCTCTACCAGATTTTGGTCCAATATTTCTGCAAAAAAAAAGTAGCAACCAACCCCTTATTGTATATTCCATTTGGATCTTTACACTGTCTAGAGACAATATCTGTGATGATTGACAGGAATGTTTATCTGATCATTTTATGTTCTTTTTACAACACCCACATGGTCCTCCTCAAATCTTTAGTATAGTATTGTTCCATCATTCCTCTTGATCCCTGTAAATAATACTTAGTTATTTACAGAATGTCAATTGGATCTCTAAGAAGCAGAAGCTAAAACATGACTAGAGGTTCAGGAGACTATGGAGGAAATACCTATGAAGAGAAAGAGGAGAAGGAAGACAGGAAGAGATTTCAGATAATGTTATAAATCTGACACCTGTGGGAAGAAAGACTGGGGAGAGTCTCATAGAAAGACTCATACCTGTGGCTAGGGAGGCTGACACAGGAGGATCACAAGTTCAAAGCCTCAGCAATGGTGAGGCCTTAATCAACTCAGTGAAATCCTGTCTCTAAATAAAATGCAAAATAGGGCCAGGGATGTGACTCAGTGGTTGAGTGCCCCTGAGTTCAATCCCTGGGGAGGAGAAGGAGGAGGAGAAAAAGAAGGAGGGGGGAGGGGAGAAGAAGAAGAAGAAAAAAGAAAGACTCATATTTTAGAAAATCTCAGGTGGACAGGTCGCACACCTGTGATCCCAGTAGCTGGGTGGGGCTGGGGTGGGGCTGAAGCCAGAGGATTGAAAGTTCCTCAGCAACTTATCGAGGCCCTAAGCAACTTAGCAAGACCCTGCCTCAAAATAAAATATAAAAAGGAAGGGGGATGTGGTTAAGTGCCCCTGGATTCAATACTCATTACTTAGAAAGAGATGGGGAAAGGGGGGGAAATGAAGGAAGGAAGGAAGGAAAGAAGGAAGGAAGGAAGGAAGGAAGGAAGGAAGGAAGGAAGGAAGAAAGGAAAGAAGGAAGGAAGAAGAAGGGAGGGAGGGAGGGAGGAAGGAAGGAAGAAGGGAGAGAGGCAGGCAAAGAGAGGGAGGGAGGGAAAATCTCAGCTGGCCCACACAACCTGAACCAGCTCTGGCACACAGACTGGAATCAATGATTGGCTTGGGAGCAGCCTGGGAAGTATGACCTCATATCCTTGCAGTAGTGGAGCCCAAGGAGTGTCACCCCAGCTGTCAGTGGTTTCCCCCACCACACTGGTTCTCTTTTTGTTTTTTATTTTTGCACAGCTGGGGATTGAACACAGGATCTCCCATATGCCAGCCTAGTGTTCTCTCATAGAGCCACATTCCCCAGCCCTTTCAATTTTATTTTGAGATAGGGTCTCACTAAATTGCCCTTAAATCACTTAAATTTATAATCCTCCTGCCTCAATCTGAGTACCTGGGATGACAGAGGTGCACCAGGCATCTGGTCCACATATGGCTTTATGTAATTGAATGCAACTCAAAGTGTTTATGCCCCAAATAGTGTTTGCTTACAAACTCTTACACAAATTTCTGCATTTAAAGCTTCTTTACAAAGTATAAAATAAATATCTTAAGATAGCCGAAGAGTGACATACTCTGCCTGTAATCCCAGTGGCTTGGGAGACTGAGGCAATAGGATTACAAGTTCAAATCCAGCCTCAGCAACTTAGCAAAGCCTAAGCAACTTGCTGAGACCCTATCCTAAATAAAATATTAAAAAGACTGGGGATGTGGCTCAGTAGTTGAGTGTCCCTTGGTTCAATCCCTGGTGCAAGGGGGGAAAAAAATCTGAAGGTATTTCACAAATTATTAAACACGTTAGTGATTTGGACAAAGAGGAAATTGGATGACTTTGAAAAACGCTTAAGACTCAAGAACTTCCAAAGAAGAAAGGTATCTCCCATAGGACCTTTCCCAGTCTCAAAGTACCTCCAGACTGTACCCAATGCCTCTGCTCTTCCCAACTCCCTAGTCATACCCTGGTTCTCCAAAGTATATTACACAACAGGGTCAGGTAAAACTGTAAAATAGTGCCTCTTCTATGGAGAGGGAGGTTTGGGAATAGACTTTTCAGCTTTTTCCCACATTTACTATATTTAAGGAATAAGTTCCATGCCTCAACTTGATTCTGTTGCTTCCCCAATATGCCCCTCATTGAGGTAACCCTCCATGACCTGGGAAAACTCCAAGGTTCAGTTCAATTCCGCCTCAAGTATGCGTGGGATTTCTTTGGCACCTTTATGTATGAATGTATGTGTGTATCTGTGCTAGAAATGTAAACAGTAGAAGCTGGAGTGAATGCTCAAAGAACAGTTTCTGGAAATGCATATTCTGTTTAATATTTTTGCTGTGTTTATTTTCTGTTAACATCCCAAGAGGAAAATGGGGGTAGGAACAGCTGAAGAAAGAGGCATGGAAAAGCCTTAATGTTCTTAACCGATATCTTAAAGATGGAGCAAGGCCAGACTGAACATGAAACCGACTCAGTATCATAAGCCTCGGTGTTGGCATGGTTACTGAGGCCCTGGGTTTTCATCTACAGGAATGGGAAGTATGAGGAAATGAGTGAGGAAGGCCTAAAGAACTGTTTCCGAAGTCGTGGTGAGAGGGCAGAAGCTGTGACAAATTAGAGAGAATTTGGCCCTTTTAAATAGGAAAGCAGCCTTCCAACTCTAGTCTTGGGAGGGTTCAGTTTTCCCACATCCCCTGTTGTTTAAAGTAATAGAGTAACATAGGTTTTATGTGAAGTCTCCTTATGATTAAATGTGAGTTCAAAAAAACAATATATGACACTCTTCAGGCCAAGTAAACACAGTTACAAAACAGCTTTATTTCACAGGCCACTGAATTTCAGCCTCTTCCCTACTGTGATGTCTTTCCAGAGATGCTTACATTGTAATGGCTGATAAACCTTGGAAAGGATAAGCTCCAGCAAGTTGGATTTTTAGACCGAAGAAAAGGGAGGATTTTAGACATGGCATCTTCTTAGTAGCCTCTAAACCTCAAATGTATACTTGTGCTCATTTTAAATAGATCTGAGACTAATCTTGGTTTGAAACCTTAAACCAAATGAATATTTTGATTTTCTATAAGATTGACATCCATTTCTTATAACAGTGTTATTTCAGCGCACAAAGAAAGAAAAGCACATAGACATTATTTAGGGTAAGTACTCTAATTTTATTTAAAAAGTAAAATCTTTGGTTTAAAGGAGCTTTTCCCCAGTCAGTGCATGAGAATGAAAAGCTTTTCCTGGTTTGCCCTAGACCTCACATTTGGCTGGTCATGGACAGTCTGCACTGTCAGTCACCACCCCTAATTTAAAAAGCACCCAGATAAAGGAAAAAGTAATTATCTGTTCAAGGCCTGATTCTATAGCTTAAATGCTTGAATGACTCCCCAAAATCCCACTGGGAAACACAGGCACAGAAGTGCTACAGCATCTCATCTTTTCTGTTGAAAAGTTAAAATAGGGCATCTCGTCACCATGGTTACAGCATTCTGTGGGTAGTCTCGGTCCCTTACTAACCAAAAAGATCAGTTAAGTGATCAACAGGGAATGTGAACAGCAGCTCTACCGACAGGCTCATAGCCACGGAGGAGTTTACTGGCAGCCTGGGGCACCTCAGAACACACATATCCTTTCATATGCTTTCAAATAACAGGTCTGCACAAGGAGTAAACATTTTCAATGTGTTTTCCAATACTCATAATTGTAAAACTCAGTGTGAATTTGAACTTATTTTAAAAATTAATTCGAAGATACAAGCAGGGTATGGTGGTGCACGCCTGTGATCTCAGCTGTTTGGGAGGCTGAGACAGGAGGACCACAAGTTCAAGGATAGCCTCAGCAACATAGCAGGACCCTGTCTCAAAATAAAATTAAAAGAGCTGGGGGGAAAAAAAGAGCTGGAGCTCAGTGATAGAATACTTGATTAGCATGTGCAAGATCCAGGTTTAATCTCACTACTGCAAACATAGTAATATTAATAATAATAATTTTAAGATATAAATATTCATTATAAATAGGTATAAAAAGATAACTTGCATTAATACTCATACTAAATATACTTAAGATTAAAATAATTGAATTGAACCTAAGAGAAACAAAATATATGGTCTTCCAAAAAAAAAAAATACAAACTTAGATGAATGTATCCATTCAGCCAGCCTGTATCATCTTCTATGTGATAAACATCAGGCTAGATCTTATGACTAATTCTAACAAGAAATAGGCAACAGAGCTGAGGACAGAGCTCAGTGGTAGAGCCCTTATGTCTCATGCTTAAGGTCCTGGGTTTGATCCCCAGCATGGCCAAAAAGAAAAAAAAAAAAAAAGAAGAAGAAGAAGGAAACATCCCACCTTCAAATCACTCATTAGCTAATTAGAAATTTGCAAATGAGAAAAATTATTAGCCAATATGATAGGTGCTATACAAAAGTTATGTGTAAATTATTAATGGGACACCCCCCAAAAGAATAATTGGTTAGAGAAATACAGGGAAGAAGGCCATTTGGGCTGGCTTTTAGTGGATAAGCAAGCAGAGGAAAGAGCTCCCCGGTGGAAGGGCATCTCACCACAGGCAATGACAATGAGGAGACATTGCTGCTAGAACCCCTGAGTCCATGCTTCAGAGACTGAAGCTGAGGCAGGGAGGTTATTCAGAGCCAGACTAGGTAAAGCCTTTCGTGCTGGGTTTAATAGTGCAGCCAGAAGGAGCCAGTGGGATTTTAGACCAAAAGCAAGATGATTAGATTTGATCTCCAAAGACTCCCCGGATGTGCTGCAAGAACCAGAATAGGTGGCGATCCATTTCAGTTATGGAATGAGCATCCTGCACTGATGTACCAGACTTCGTGTTTGAAGCACTCTTCTTTTATTAAATGTCTACTCATTTAAAAAAAGATCTATTCTTGAAGGCAATCCCAGCAACTTGGAAAATTGAGGCAATATGATCACAAGTTTGAGACCCACCTGAGCAATTTAGTGAGAGCCTGTCTCAAAATTTTAAGAAAAGGACTGGAGATATAAGATCAGTGGTAGGGGGCTTGCCTACCAAGCATGAGACCCTGGGTTTGATACCCAATAACACACACACACACACACACACACACACACACACACACATACACACACATACAGCAAAACACACAGAAAGAAATGAAAAGAAAAATTTCTGAAGATGCATTGATTAGCTTTCTTTTTATCTTGTTATTTCTAGTTATTTTGTGGATAGAACAAGCATCTCAGGTGATAATTTTAAATCATCTCTCATGAGAGAATGAGTTTAATTAATCACTTTTTCAGGATTCTGAGACTCAAAAGTTTTTCACTTGACTCTCATGCATTTTGCATTTTAGAAGCTTTAAAAATATGCCCAAACACGTAGCTCAAAGATGTTGGAGATTATTTTTGAAGACTTCCAAAAAAATAATAATCTATAACACTGCCTTGAAATAAATTAATTCTGGTACTATAATGTATTCTTAGGGGGAAAAAGTGTGAAAAGGAGAAATAATGCTACAGAATAAAAAGAGGAGAAATCAAGAAAAAAAAATGACAAGAGATTTCAAGGAGAGTTTGAAGATATGTTGCACAGTGTTCCCTAGGTAACAGTAAATCTTTCTTACCTTCCTCCTCTGCTATTATTGTCGAGTCATGAAATCTAGACAATATTTAATCACAGCTACATTCACCAGGAATCATCAATAGACACAACCCCAACAGCCTCTGCCAGCCAGAGGAGTCATCAAGAATTACAGGAACAGGACTTCACTCATAGTCCTGGAATAATTTCCTGCTGATTCAACAAGAGGTGGTTACTGAATTTGATTTGGAAAAAAAAAAAAAAAAGGCCAGGCCACCCACATCTCCAGGTAATAAGCTAACCACACACACATGATCTGTTGTAGCAAAACAACACCTTAATTTTCCCATTTTATGGAAGAAATAACAGCCCTAGAGAAGATAAGTAATGTTCCTAAAATCATATAGCTGCTAAGTGGCAGAAATAAAATTGGACCCCCTAACTTTTTGACTCCAAAACTTGTATTCCTTCTCTCTTTTTTTTTAATTCATGTTGCTGGGGATTGAATCCAGGCCTTATGTGCATACAAGGTAAGCACTCTATCACCTGAACTATAACCCCAGATCCTCCTTCTCCTTTTCTGAGATAGTGTCTTGCTAAGCTGCTGAGGCTACAACTTGTGATCCTCCTTCCTCTGCCTCACAAGTAACTGGGTTACCATCACGAATCACCATACCCAGCTGAGCTTGTGCTCTTGATCAGGGATAACCACCAACAGAAAGAGGAATGTCAAGTGCATGCCCAGGAAGACAGGAGAGAATTACATAGTTCTTAGTAGAGGGAGCTCCTTGTTTAAACTAAGGACCAAGGTAATCTTTAGGGCAACAGTGACATTTGACTTGGGTCTTACGATCTTTACAAATGAAAAAGATAAAGAAAGCCCATTCTAGGTTTCAATTTCATGTAAATGTGAAGAAATGTAAATCTGTGAAGTAAGGGTAAATTTGTAGGTAATTACCTGTTAGGGTGTGTAAACAAGTCAAGATGGCACCTGGCATTTTGCCAGAGGGAGTGGTTTGCGAGCCATTAAGTGTGGAGATTCCTTATTGGTTGACTGCTGTATCTAGTTTGTGTTAATTAAGATAAGCTGTGTGGAATGTATATATACCCCTCCTGTCCTACAATAAACGGCTCCCACTCCTGCTGTAGCAATGTACACAAGTTGTTCGTCACCCCCCAGTTATTTTGCTGCAGCCGGACTGCGGCAATTACCCATTCAATAGTGTATTATATTGTTAAGGCAAGATTGCAATAAATCACGGAGTTGATCTTAAAGCAGGAGATGGAACCTTTATTCACCAGCTGGAGGTCCGGATCCACCAGCTGGCGGGCCAAGGGGTAGGCTTCAAGTCTAAACCATTAAACCCCCTACCCAGGTTTGAGTACATCTTTTCTAGTCCAAAACCATATTAAAGCGTAAGTGGCTGTTGCTATGATTAAAATCCATGAACAAACATCATGAGATCTAAAATCATAAGCAGAAAAGGGAGTGGGCCAAAACTTCCCTAGTTGAGTTAAAGAATGGTTACTAACATCTAGACAATCAATCTCTGACAGGGTACATTGTCCAAGAAAAATGAGAACCCAAAAGAGAACACTTTTACACTGTATAAGAATTGCCATTTTGTGTTGCCAAACATGCTATGCTAAGGAACTATTGATGGGTACAGAGGTGGGGCTTTCTCTGGGAGAAACATTTTTTACATGACATAGAGTCTCAAGGCAAAATGGAGTCTGTTTGGTCATTGCCCGTATAGCCTGGCCCATATTTACCTAATATTACCTATATGTGTAAGATACCATGCTGGGGATACAGAGGTAAATACGGCAACATGAGGGAAACAATATTTCTTTAAAAAAATTTTTAAGTATCCTTATCTTGCAAGGATCACTAGATTGAAGAATAACTGTAACAAGGGGTTGGTAGAGAAGAAAAGGCTGTCAATATAATTTGCAGTAAAAGCTTTGAAGTAATCGAGTTATAATTGTGATTATTAATTTATTACAAAATGATTTTGAAATGGCTTACAAAGATCCCATAGGGGGGAAAAACAACAACAAAAAAAGGAATCTGAGGAAATTGGAGTAAAGATAAATATAAAAAATAATCCAAGGATGGTGACACACACCTGTAGTTCCAACTACTAGGAAGGCTAAGGCAGGAAGATTATTTGAGTACAGGAATTCAGGGCTAGCCTGGGGAAATATTGCAAGACCTTGTGCTTTGTTGTATTTGCAGTACTGAGGATTGAACCAAGGGACACTCTACCACTTAGGTACATCCCCAGCCCTTTCTTTTTTTCTTTCTTTTAAAAGACATGATCTTGATCAGTTGCCCAGGCTGGCCTCAAATTTGTGATCCTTGGGCCTCAGCCTCCTAAGTATCTGGAATTAAAGGTGTAGACCCTTTCTCTTTTTTTATTTTTTATTTAATTTTATTTATTTGTTTGTTTGTTTGTTTGTTTGTTTTGATACCAGGAATTGAACCTAGCGGTGCTTAAGCACTGAGCCATAACCCCGTCCTTTTTTTAATTTTGAGACAGGGTCTCACTAAGTTAGCTAGGGCCTCACTAAATTGCTGAGGCTGGATTTGAACTTGTGATCCTTCTGTCTCAATCTCCTGAGCCACTGGGGTTACAGGTGTGCACCCCTGTGCCCAGCAGGAAACCCTTTTTCTGAAATAAAAAAAAAAGGAGGGGGTGTGGGGAGGAGTAGAAGATTGAAAAGTCAAATAACTTCTGAAAAGGGCTCTATTGTTCCTAGCAGTCAATATCCTGGCCTCAAAAATATCATCAGTATATGATGCAATGAGACAAAACCACTCAATTAAGAAAATAATTTTTGGATGCAGAAATAATGACAGCAACTGACACAAGTTATCATATGCAACTATGGGGCTTAATTAATTTATATATGTATTTCTTCAATTGGGAATCATAATAACCGAAAAGGCAGGACCTATTACGGCTTCCATTGTTCAGAGATAAAAACTGGGGCTTAGAGAAGTAAAGCAAATTTTTCAAAAGCACATAACCACTAAGTGGACCTGGTAACCCCAGTCCAAGTGAACTTTCTGCCTACCTCAAACCCAGGAAATAAATCACTAGGTTATATTTAAAATAAATTTCCCTGTAAATCCTGTTAAATTGAAGATTAGCCTAAGGCTGCCTCTGTGTATATATTAAGTTTGGCCTAAAAGTTTCTGTATACATGGTGAACTGTTAGTTAACATGATATATAAACAAACTATAACTTACTCTTGTAATAAATAGCTGAACTCAGCCAGTCACATACAGCCAACTGTTCAAACCACATTCATCTGTTTATCATTTGTCAAACACTTGCAATAAGTAATAAATATTTGGAAAATATATGTATTTACCTGGATTTGAATGTATACATTGTTATGGTTTAGATATTAGGTGTTCCCTAAAAGCTCATGTATGAGACAATGCAAGAAGGTTTACAGGTGAAGTGATTGCGTTACGAGAGTCTTAACCTAATCAGTGCATTAATCTTCTGATAGGGATTAACTGGGTGGTAACCATAGTCAGGTAGGGCATGACTGGACGAGGTGCATTATTGGGGAAGTGCCTTTGGGGTGGGTGTGTGAGTGTGTGTGTGTGTGTGTGTGTGTGTATATATATCTACATATCTTTTTTTTTTTTTTGACACTGGGAATTCAACTCAGGGGCACTCGACCAGTGAGCCACATTCCCAGCCCTATTTTATATTTTATTTAGAGACAGGGTCTCACTGAGCTGTTTAGTGCCTCAATAAGTTGCTGAGGCTGGCTTTGAATTCACAGTTCTTCTGTCTCAGCCTCCTGAGTCGATGGGATTACAGGCATACACCACTGCACCCAGCTAGGATATATATTTTGTCCTGATGAGACAAGCGCGCTCTCTCTCTTTCTCTCTCCCCTTTCTGGTGAGATGTCCTGAGCTGCTTTCCTCCACCACACCTTTACACCATGATGTTCTGCCTCACCTTGGGCTTCAAGGAATGGAGGCAGCTGTCTATGGACTGAGACCTCTGAAACAATGAGCCCCCAAATAAACTTTTCCTCCTTTAAAATTATTCTTGCCAGTTCTTTTGGTCACAGTGAGGGAAAAAAAAGAGCTGATTAAAACAACATGTTTCAAAACATTACATGAAACCCTATAAATATATACAATATTTTGTCAATTAAAATTATTTTTAAAAAATCAATAAATCAATAACACAGATTAATAGAAAATAACTACTTACAAATAAGATCTGTTGTTAAGTACCTATAAAAAGTAAAAACCAAAACCTGTTAAAATAAGACACGAACTGTAATCCGTCAGGCTGCCTCCACTTCCGTTTTCTATAAGTCACTTCCTTTTCTAGCCTATAAATATAACCTGCCCATATGGTAGGGTGGAGTATTTTAAACCATTTTGGGGCTATACTGATCCTAATTCTAGAATAGCAAATAAAGCCCAATAAGATCTGCAAAATTTGGGGCTGGGGATGTGGCTCAAGTGGTAACACGCTCACTTGGCATGCTCGGGTGTAGGCCATGGCTGCCCGCTTCCTGGTCTTGGGGCCACACATGTGGCTGGGATGGCTCCTGGTGATCAGGCAGGAGGCCATGCTGTGGGTGGTGATGAAAGAGGCAGACCACCTCCAGGATAGGTCCGGGACTCTACTGCCTTCCTGGATAGCTCGTGCCTTCCCTTAGGGACTATGGGATGGGTGTACACTTGAACTTGCTCCACCCCTCTGACCTTTATTTTGATTGGCTCCCGTGAAGTATATAAGCCGTGTGTACTTCCTCAATAAAGGAGATCCTGCTTTGATTCATCTTCCTGGTGTGTCTGATTGTCAGGAAGTGGAGGGTTGAAAACCCGATAGGCGGGGCGCTGGGTTTGATCCTCAGCACCACATAAAAATAAAATAAAGATGTTGTGTCCACTGAAAACTAAAAAAATAAACATTAAAGAATTCTCTCTCTCGGGCTGGGGATGTGGCTCAAGCGGTAGCGCGCTCGCCTGGCATGCGTGCGGCCTGGGTTCGATCCTCAGCACCACATACCAACAAAGATGTTGTGTCCCCCGAGAACTAAAAGATAAATATTAAAAATTCTCTCTCTCTCATTCTCTCTCCTCTCTCTCTCTCTTAAAAAAAAAAAAAAGAATTCTCTCTCAAAAAAAAATCTGCAAAATTCAATTTATTGTAATTTTCTCTTTGAACAATGTTCAAGAAGATAAACAGCAATGTAAAATAATGGTGTATCTGAAATTTCACTTTATATAACCCACCTAAAGATTTTAATATACAGATTCTGATTCATCAGCTTTGGGGTGGGGTTTGAGATCCTGCATTTCTAACCAGCTCCCAGATAATCCCCAAATTTCTGGACCAGAACATACAGCGATTAGCCAAGATACAGTGAGCAATATTCTACAGTTTTGAAGTCAATCTTATAGTATCTTTCAAAGGAAAAAGAAGACATAAAATCATAACATCTCTTTGTATGTGTGAAAGTGTATGTTAGAGAGACAGACCAATAAACATTGGAGATTGAACTCAGGACCTTGCAAATGCTAGGCTCGTGATTTACCTCTAAGCTCTATTCCCAGTTTAAAAGCATTTCTTTAGAGAAAAAGGGGGGTGGGGGGACTATACTGTGAAAAGAATGTAGCACTGGAATGATTTGGCCTAACCAAGGAATTTAAAGTATCTAGAGAAAAAAAGTGGATATTCTATTAATAATGTACCTTATGTTCATACTAGTCTAAATTTAATTGCAACAAAATAGTAACTAATGGCTTCAATTAGAGAAAGGTACTGATAATTCAATCTCCATGGTGTTCATGGCAAGTAAGAAGGGCTATGGTTCTACTTTCTATGAGAAAGCATTAGAGGCCAAAGCAGAGGGAGATTCAGAGCTAAGGGAAATGAACTCTCATTTTCCTGCCTAGAAAACATATTTTTCTAACTGCATGACAGCATCTAAGAATAACACTTTTCAATTAACAAAGGATGGGAAGAAGCTTCCGAGACCGCTGCTTCAGAGCCCACATTTTTTAACAAAACTGCACATATTCAATCACTATTTTGCTTTTAATTTAGAATCTGTTGCCAAGGAAACATCAATATCTAAGTACATTTAAGGTAAATCCTTTTTCTTTCGTGGTTTTAGAGGGAATTATTTCGGAAGGCAGCAGCAAGCCTGACAGCTGATTTAATCCCCCTTTCCTCCTTCAGTGAGGCAGAGGCAATATATGGCTTGCCAAAAAGACCTGAAGCAATGTGGGTGCAGAATGAACACTTTTGAAAAATCCTATCCCTACAAATACATAATTCAAGTGTCTTAGTTATATAGTGTTTAAGAACTCACAACCAAGAAGAACCCAAATGTAGTTTTGTCTACAAAGTGCTTCTTGGTCATCTGCATCAGGGTGTGTGATCACAGGGAATGGGTGGCCAGGGGCTTATCCAGCTTGAGAGCTCTCTTCAGAAAAAGACTGCAAACTTGTAAATCAAAAAATATCAGGGACTAGAAAAGAAATCACATTTAAAAAGTTAAAAACTGACAAATACTGAAACATTCAATCAACCAGGAAAATGACACATTTTTTTTTGCATGAGGGGGCGGTAGCAGGGATGAAATTCAGAGGCACTCCACCACTAAGCCACATCCCTAGCCCTATTTGTATTTTATTTAGAGACAGGGTCACACTGAGTTGCTTAGCACTTTCTTTTGACAAGGCTGGCTTTGAACCTACAAGCCTCCCAAGCCACTAGGATTACAGGCATGCGCCACCATGCCTGGTGGGAAAATGACATAATTTTGTCAATTACCTTCCTAACACATTTCTAAGTCATCTTTTTCCTTAATTGTTTGTTTGTTTGTTTGTTTGTTTGTTTTGGACTTCATGCTCTTTGGGCAACTTTTTAGACAATTATATTTTCTACACAGAGAACAGAAGGACTTCACTATCTCATTGAGCAGGGTTGTTCAAATTTATTTTATTGATGTTTGATAAAAGTTTCAGCTTCTCAACTCATTACTCGTCATTTCATATACATTTTTAGGACTGTGGTCAATATCAGGAAGACTTCTATCAGATTTCTTTAACATGTGAACTCTAAGGTTTAGAAGAATTTTCCACCAGCTGCATCTAAGATACACGTCAAAGCAAAATTTCCTCTTCCACCACCTATGTATTTCTGAAGCTGGGTACCGAACGATCAGCAGGTTGGCCACACCTGTGGCCTTGCACCTGCACAGAGGGCAGTCTGAGTTCTTTGAGGTGCCATTCCAATACCAAGAAAACCAGCAGTAACTTGGCTAAGTGCAGAAGTATGAGTCAAATAGAGCCCATTGGTTGTCATGGTGACCATGGTGGATGTTGCCACACCCACCAGACGGTATGAGAGAAGGTATCCTGGATGAGGAGGAGGAAAAATAAATATATCCCATAAACCCAAACTAATCATATTCCCAGTTCAGCTTTCCCACATTTAAAGGCCTACAACCCTCCAATGACAGTTGACACAAGAGCAAATGTGATCAAGAAAAGGCTGGGAATGTGAGCCAATAGTTAAGTAGGCCTGGGTTCAATCCTTGGAACAAAAAAAAAAAAAAGAAAAAGGTCAAGGTGCATACCTATAATACCAGCCACTGGAGAGGCTGAGGCAAGAGGACAAAAAATTCAAGTCCAGTTTCACCAAAATAAAATAAAAAGCGCTCGAGATGTAGCTCAGTGGTAAAGTGCCCCTGGTTCAATCCTCAGTATCAAAAAATAAAAAAGTAAAAACTTCAATAAAATCTAAATTTCACTTAAGTCACTGTAAATCTGCCTCTGACTAAATGTGACTATTTCCTCATGCCAGACAACTTCAACATAACAACATTCAGCCCGATGACTTCATGTGAAGGATTGTTTTGTGTTTTTAAAATATCAGCTCATTTAATCTTCACAACTCTATTAAGTTGTCATTGCATGTCTGAGAAAATAGACTCTGAAAGGGCAATCCACTTCTTCAGAAGCACAACGCTGGCACGATCATTTCAAACCTGGAACATGCAAGTGTGCTCTCCTGCATCCTTGAGAGAATAGAATGAGTTTGGGGTGGAAAGAGAGCAAGAAAATACCTTTCTATGCTTTCTTTTCTCACATACATGACTACAGGTATGTGAGTGACATGCAGGACCAGCTATGGAAAAGAAGCAAGCAGTGTCTCCCAGGATCCAGTGCAGAACTTAGAGAGACCCAAAGTTAGTATATTCAATAACTCTCTAGGGAAGTGGACTCTATGGAGCTGAGCTGAGATGCTTACCTGCAGGCTGATATGTCTGTGTAAAAAATAGGAGAGCCAAGGTTGCACAAATCAAAACCTGTGCACACTACAGCTTTATTCATTGTACTAAAAAATGGAGGCCCAACATAGATGTCCATCAATGAGTGAATGATTAAACATACATACCATGGAATAAAAGGTCAAGCTATTAATATACACAGCAACTTGGATGACTCTCCAGGAAATTATACTGAGTAAAGACATCTTAAACGGTCATATACTTTATGATTTCATTTATATAACATTCTCAAAATGACAAAATTAGAGAAATAGAGAATGGATTATTGATTGCCTGGGATCTGGGATAGGGGCTGGGGCAGATGTGTAGTCATGACAGCAATATGACAGGAATGCTCTGCATCTTGATTGCAGCACTGAGATGTACTGGCTGTGGCTCTGTCTTATGATTTTAAGACATTACCACTGCAGAAATGGAGTGAGGGGCAACAGGATCTCTATGTATTATTTCCTACCAATATATGTGAATCTATAATTATCCTAAAGTGAAAATTCTAATCTTAGGAAACAACCTATATATTAGGAGCTGATTGTTTACTTTTAGTTTTTCTCCTGTATTTTATGATTCTTTTTGGAAATTCATTTGAACATGTTAGCCAATTTATTTCTTTAAGACCTAAAACTGATTATTTGGCATAGAATTCCAAGCCTAAAAATGTATCCTGGCGGGGCTAGGGTTGTGGCTCAGTGGTAGAGCACCTGCCTAGCACATGTGAGGCACTGGGTTCAATCCTCAGTACCACATAAAAATAAATAAAGGCATTGTGTCCATCTACAACTAAAAAAAATTTTTTAAAATGCATCCTGAGGAAAAATCCAAAATGTAGCCAAAGACCTTCACTGGAATATTATTTCCTAGAGCAGAAGGATAAAAGGAAACTTGTATCAATACCAAAGCAGCATTAGATACAAATCATATCCACACAATGGAATGTTCTGCAATCATTAAAGATAATGCTAGCAAAAATCAGTGACATGATAAGAGGCAAAACGTTAGCATACCACTAAGGGAGAAAATGAAAATAGAAAACTGTGCATTTGGTATGATTTCAATAATCTATAATGACATGTATAGAATGAGGAAATAATACAAATGTTAGCAATAATAATAATCAGGCATAGATTTGTGAGTGACTTTTATTCTGTTATCTTATAATCTTTTTGGTTTTCTACAATGCACTTGCCACTGGTATGATCCTAGACTAGTTATCCTTTCTAAACCTGCTGTCCTCATTTATTCATAAAATGGAGATAATAATAGACCTTCCTTATATTTTCTACTACATCTATAGTGTTTAGCAAACCATTCAATACATAATAAATGACAAATAAATGTTACTTGTTTGACAAAAAAAAAAAAAGAATAGAACATGACAGGGACTGGGGATATATATGGATGTAGTTCAATAGCACTTGCCCAGCATGTGCAATGGTTTGATCTCCAGCACTGAAAAAAAAAATGACTAGATATTCAAACCTCATTAAGAATATAAAATGCTAAGCTGGGTACATGGACCATGCCTGTAATCCTAGCTGCTCAGGAGGCTGTGGCAGGAGGATCGCAGAGTTCAAAGCCAGCCTCAGCAAAAAGGAAGCACTAAGCATCTCAGTGAGACCCTATCTCTAAATAAAAATCCCAAATAGGGGTAGGGATGTGGCTCAGTGGCCAAGTACCCCTGAGTTTAATCACTGGTACCATATATGTGTGTGTGTGTGTGTGTGTGTGTGTGTGTGTGTGTGGTGTATATTAATACTTCCTAATAGTAAGTTAAGCCCTGGGCTAAGAATCCACAATGTTAATTCAGATATGATTGCTGTCATTAGATAATTTGTGTGAGCCATTCATCAACAGTTTTATTCAGTTTTTATTACATGCCAAAGAACATTTTTCTAATCAAATGAAAAAAAATTATTGTCATTGTTGAATAAAGATTCAAATGGACTTTAGTAATAACATATATATAACTTGATTTAATGCTTACTAGGGTACTATTACATAGTTTTTTTTTTACCTTAGAAGATTCTGTGTAGTAAATTATGATTACAATAAATGTGCTCTAATTGAATTCAAGAAACTACTAGTTTGAATTCTCCCTGGCTTTCTGGCTAAGCTTGTGTCCAGTGTACCAGAAAACTGCAGGGTTTTCTGTGACAATCTACAATTAAAAGTCTAACTCTGGGGCTGGGGTTGTGGCTCAGTGGTAGAGCAATTATTTTATTTTGCAAGCATGTATGAGGCACTGGGTTCAATCCTCAGAACCACATAAAAATAAATAAATAAAATAAAGGTATTGTGTCCATCAACAACAACAACAAAAATAATAATTTTTTAAAAAGTCTAACTCTGTTCAAATCATTGAAAGGCATCTATTTTCGATGAAAGTTTGTGCATTAATCTACCTGAAGTTCCATCAACAATGTGGCCACACCACACTGGGAAATAATGTTGGAAATCCACATCTTCATTTGGTGGTTGTATAGCCCATATACACATAAAATTCATTGGTTGTAGACTTAAGATTTGTGTGCCATAAATGTATGTCATATTCAATGTAAGATTTTTTTTTATATTGACATCCAGACAACCAGACAGATCCCGAGAAAGGATCAAGACTGCAGAATAGCTAAACAGGAAACCTGGGAGCTTTTAGGAGATAACAGAGTCTCAACCACCATGATCTAGAAGGAGGAAGAAAGACAGCAGAACCAGAATCTCTGAACCAACTGGACATGTAAAAGCTCATTCTTGCTCTTTTGCTCTCTCTTTCTCTGCTCCAATTTTCTTTTTATGTCTTGCTTTTGCCGTTGAACCTTAGCCCAGCTACCAAAAAAAAAAAAAAGGCGATGGGGGTCGGGAGAAGTAGAGCTCTGCATACAGGGGAATCCTGATCCATCACACTCTGGTTTTGCCTCAATCTTAATGGACTGGTGGATCATGCCCTATTTTATAGCCAAGCACTGTCTTATGAAAGTCAAAAGTGAATGGTTTTTACAGGTGAATCCTCATAGAAAGACTATAGTCATTCTATTGGTAATTATGCATTTCCAATTACTTCAATTATTTTATTTCAGCAACAAAGAACTGTTAAGAGAAGATATATTAGCATTCTTAAGCAATTTAAATCAATGTTAGTTGTTTAGATATTTATAGAAATAGTCTAAAGGAATTTTTAAATTAAACATGTATGTATAGTTATGCCTTCACAATTTTAAGTTTTGGTTGTTACTGTAAATATGCCTTTGAAAGTATTTTAAATTAAAGTACAGTAACTTGGAGTTAACACTCCAGCATATAGGCATAGGCAATGAGTTTCTCCATAGGACTGCTAAAGCTCAGGAAATAATGTCAAGAATAAATAAATGAGGCAGCATCAAATTAAAAGTTTCTGCACAGCAAAGGAAACAATTGGGAATGTGAAGAGGAGAACCTACAGAATGGGATTAGAATCTTTGCTAGCTACTCTTCTGACAGAATTAATATCTGGAATACATAAAGAACTCAAAAAACTTAATTCTAAAAATTGAATAACCCAATTAATGAATGGGCAAATGAATTAAACAGACACTTCTCAAAAGAAGAAATACAAATGACCAAAAAATACATGAAAAAATGTTCATCTCTAGAAATTAGGAAAACGCAGAACAAAACTATACTGAGATTTCATCTCATACCAGTCAGAATGGCAGTCATCAAAAATACAAATAACAATAAATGCTGGGGAGAAGGTGGATAAAAAGAAACACTTTTACTCTGTTGGTAGGACTGTAATTTAGTACAACCATTATTGAAATCCGTATGGAGGTTCCTCAAAAGACTAGGCATGGAACTGCCATATAATCCAGCTATCCCACTTCTCAATATTTATCCTGAATAATTATAGTCATCTTACTAGAGTGATACTTGCATACCCATGTTTACAGCAGCACAATTCACAATGGCCAAACTATGGAACCATCCCAAGTGTCCATCAAAAGGTGAATGGATAAAGAAAATGTGGTCTAGATACACAATGGAGCTGTATTTAGCCATAAAGAAAAATGAAATCATGTCATTTGCAGGAAAATGGAGGGAACTTGAGAACATTATGTTAAGCAAAATAGGTCAAACTAACTCAGAAGGTTAAGGGTTGGATGTTTTCTCTCATATGCAGAAACCAGAGATAAAAAGGAAAAGAAAAGTGGGAATGGAGTTCATGAAAATCAAAAGGGAGATCACCAGAGGAAAGAGACCAAAGGATGGGTGGTGGGGAGGGAGGGGAAAGTGCTGGGGAGTGATACAAAGGTATAAATGAACATTTATATGATGATTATCCTAGTATTATTTAAATGAGTATTTGTAGCTCAGAATAAAATTTCCAGTAATGTATCTCAAACAACATTGACAGAATAAAAAATAAGTCCCCCGAGGAAATGTAAGAAAATTTGAAGCGGTTGCAAGGATTTTTAAAATGCTATCTCTAAAGGTTCAGGGGGAGAATGCAGTTTATGGTCTAGGGATTTCTACATTGAAAAGTTTAAAATTGCTTCATAAAATATGAAGCACAAAACAACATTTGACCATCTCATCTACATCCTTAAAAGTGTATGGGTTCCACTTGAATGAAGAAGAACTAGCCTAAGGCTCACAGTCATCTTCTGAGGCTTCTACTGCTATTAGGCAGTATAAACTTGACATTTAAAAGGGAAACAAGTATTTTAAATAAAGCCTAATCGTTACACTGAATTCTAATTTGACACTTTTGTCATCCTCACATCATGTTTCTGAATTTATATTCCAAGGAGAGAACTATGCTACAATCTAATGCAATAAATACAGCCAACTGTACTTAAGGTTAAAAATAACACTTGTGGGCAGCCCTGATGGTATAGGCCTGTAATCCCTTAGCAACTTGGAAGTCTGAGACAGGAAGATTGCAAGTTTGAGGCCAGTCTCAGCAACTTAGTGAGATCCGTCTTAAAAAATAAAATAAAAAGATCTGGGGATGTAGCTCAGTGACAAAGCTGGGTTAATTCCTAGTACCAAGAAAACCAAAACAACAACAACAAAACACTTCTTGAAAAACAGAAATATGTAACTTGTGCTTAAAGAAAATAATATAATAAGAAAATGGGACCTGGCATGGTGGTGCACAACTGTAATCCTAGTGACCCTGGGGAAGGCTGAGGCAGGAGGATGACAGGTTCCAGTCATCCTCAGCAACTTAGAGAGATACTGTCTCAAAATAAGAAAAGAAAATTTAAAGGGCTGGCAGTGTAGTTCAGTGGTAGAGTGCCCCTTGGTTCAATCAATGAAAGAAAGAAAGAAAAAGAAGAAAAGAAAGAAAGAAAGAGAGAGAGAGACAGAAATGTGGCTGAGTTATTGACTAAGTAAGTGTTTGCTATGTACTAGTAACAAACCCAGTTATCTACTCTCTAAATTAGTTGTTCCGAAGGATAAGTTCATAACTTACGGGGAGTGACATCAGTAGAACTAGGTAAGAATGTCGACTGTAAAGTCGGACTATCAAAATTCAGAATCCCACTTTACCACTTACTCTCTAAGACTCTGTGAATATTACTTAACTTCTCTTCAATTATTTTTCCATGTCTGTAAAATGAGAGTGATACTACTACTCAGTTTCATAAGACTTTTTTTTATAACTACTGAATATTAAAACACAAAGCAGGTAGGAAAATATCTTCCTCAAGACGAGTGTTCAATAAATGTTAGCTCTTATCTTTGATTCTTTTTCTTTTTGATGACAATAATCATAGTCATTTTTAATCCTATAAAGAACTTTTTGTAATATAAAAAGTGAATATAATATCATAGAAACCTAATAGAGCAGAAAATTGAAATGTAGAGACATGAAAACAACCTTATTTTAAGCAGAGCACCACATGTCATAAATTAGGCTGATGATGAGCTTAGCTCCTTCAGTGGATCTGACGGAGCCAAGTAACACATCTACAAAGCCAACTCTCTG
This sequence comes from Urocitellus parryii, assembly GCF_045843805.1. NCBI lineage: Eukaryota > Metazoa > Chordata > Mammalia > Rodentia > Sciuridae > Urocitellus > Urocitellus parryii. The sequence goes on along the minus strand of NC_135540.1, from coordinate 47,039,435 downwards.
GTGAGACAGGTTTCTTCCTTCTTTTCCTCCTACCATTTCGTCGAATGCTCACGGACATGAATGAAAGTTAGCTGAAGTGAGCAGTAATAGAATCCAAATAAAATATTCCTCTATCCAGAAGAGGTCAACCTCAGAAAAACATCCAAACAACACCTTAATTAAAGGATTTTGAGCAGCAAATTGGTGATTAAGCAACATATAAAACTATATCTAAAAGCAGCTTCTATTGAAAGTTCCACGGAGCTTTGCAAGGCCACGGACAAGTGAGAGCAAAAGATGCCATGTTCTAGGAGGAGCATGCAGGACACAGTTATGATTTGTAAAACCGCCTTGTTCCTTTAGTTGACAAGAGCTTGTTTTGAGTCAAAATAACATTCTCCAGAAGTTCTTGGGCTTCTTGGATCCCCTGTCTTGCAGCAACATTAAGGAGCATCTGTACATCCCTAGAAGAGGCAGTTATTTAGTAATGCAAAAGAAGAGTAAACTGAAAGGACATGTGTGTCCAAATGTTTGGGCTAAGGAACAAGTTAACACCTAAACTCATTCTAAGGTACTGAGAATATGTGACATGTTGGCTGAGTTTTATCATGAGTGTCTTCGTAACAAAATCAGAGCTACCCAAACAAATATTCTTAAAATAGCAGAGATCAGCTGGATTCTTTTGCATTATTTAAAGGAATTTTTCTAGTCAAGAATCTTGTGTAATGTCTGAGGTGCCCCACTCTTGCAAGCAAATTCTATATGTTGGTTTGGGAATGCTAATTGGAGAGGGGTTCTACAAACCCACAAGCCTGTCCATCTGACAACTGTCAGTTGTGAAATAGAACATGTTGGCTATAACACATTGACTTGGCTGCCTTAAAACAGTCATTTCAAAATTTCATTACCATGTAGTCATGCAACCAATATTCCTGACTACATTATACCAATTCCCAATATTTATTCCATCCTTATGCCCTTAACTGAGCCTTCTTTGTGTGTGTGTGTGTGTGTGTGTGTGTGTGTGTGTGTGTGTGTAGGTGGGTGGTACTGGCATGGAACCAGGATCTCACTAAGTTGCCCAGGCTTTCCTTGAACTTGGGATCCTCCAAGCTGGTAATAATAGGCATGCACCACCATGCCAGATGAGCCTTCCTCTTTATAATCTTTGTCTATTCCTTAGCCTAAGGATGGAGTTGTGGGAGGTGGTAAACATTTTTCTTGGTAATGGAATAGATGTCAGTTGCATGACTTAAAAAAAAATAAAAGAATTATAAGCTGAGCTGGGTGTGATGGTGCATGCCTGTAATCCCAGGGGTTCAGGAGGCTGAGGCAGGAGGATCGTGACTTCAAAGTCAGCCTCAGTTTCAAAAGCAAGGCACTAAGCAACTCAGTGAGACCCTGTCTCTAAAAAAAACACAAAATAGGGCTGGGGATGTGGCTCAGTGGTCAAGTGCCCCTGAGTTCAATCCCTAGTAATCCCCTCCCCGCCAAAAAAAGCTGAAAATGTAATGGTTTATTTGGGGGCCCTGTCAAAATGTCTCTGACTCAAAATATCTACATAAAAATGTCACAGACTATGAACTATTCAAAAAATATTAAGAAAAACTTCCCCTAAAAAAGTAATAGTGTATTTCTTTTGACTATGACTAATCAAAAGAGGATAATGCAATACACACAAAGGAAATTTGCGTGTATTGTATTATTTACCTAATATTCTTATTCTAGCTATCTAATGTTCTAGCTACCTAATGTTCTTAACTATTCTTTTCAATTTGTAAGAAAATTCTATAAGACAATAAAGATGGTACCCCAGGGGGATTAGGAAGCCACAGGAAAGTATAAGAACCACAAAGTAACCTGGCCTTTCAGCTTAGGTTCATTGAAAGACAAGATTTTTAATTAGTGGACTGGACCTGGTGGCACACATGCCTATAACCTCAGCTACTGAGGAGACTGAGGCAGGAAAATCACCAAGTTCAAGGCCAGCCTGGGCAACTTAACTAGACTCCGTCTCAACTCGGTGGTAGAATGCCCTGGGGTTCAATGCTCAGTACCGAAGAAAAAAGGAGAGAGAGAAGGGAGAAGGGAGAAGGAGGAGAAGGAGAAGGAGAAGGAGAAGGAGAAGGAGAAGGAGAAGAAGAAGAAGAAGAATTTAATCAGTGGAATCTATGCATAAATATGAATCTTGGATTCCCTTGATTTGTGATTTTTATCATGAGGAAGCAATGTAAGAATACAGAAAGAGAAGAGTAGTAAGTAAACAATATATAAAATGTCTTTGCCGAACAAGTGCAGGTGATATATAGGAGCAAGTTTGGAAGGAATGACATATCAGCTGGAAGGGACCAGACAGTTGTCATTACCCGACTTCCATGGGCCCAGTTGTGTTTTTCAGCTTTCCTACTGCAAGGTTAAAGGCGGCATGAGGATGGTCCTGCTGTGAGGCTTGTCTGAAAAAGAAAGGAGAAAAAGGGACTGGTGTGGTGGGGTAGGGTGGCAGGGGTGTAGAATAGAAAATGAGCAAACAACTCCATGGAAAAGCATCCCTTTAATAAAACCGAGGACTGTGCCAATAAAAACACATAACCAATACTGGAAACCATTACTTCCATCTTACCACACATCTAGACAGATGTTAAAAGCCTCCTTCATTAAAAATGTTTCTTTTATTTGAAACAAGTACTTTTTAAAAAAAACAAATCACTTATTTGCTCTCAACCTACTCATTCACTTTTCCAGATATAATTATAGTCTTCTCTCCAAAATATACAGGAAATCAAAATACAGAAAGGATCATTTAGAAATGTTAGTTGAGTAATACATAACCTGATATTTTAAGCACTATTACCAGTTGCTGAAATGGAAATGTAATATTCTAACACTTTCCAACAGGACTTTCACCAAAGATGGAAGTGAACAGTATCTGCACGAAGCCAGTAGGCCCTGAACACATGTAGCTATTGGACACTTGAAATGTAGATAGTACAGCTGAGGAACTGAAATTTTATGTAATTTTAATTTGCTTAAATTTAGATGACCACATGTGGTTGGTGGCTACCATTTGGAGCAATACCACTTACGTAATTATTACCTTCTTACATTGCAGTTATTTCCATATTAACCATGACTAGGGGGTGGGGTGTTAGAAGTAAATGGAAATGTACAAAAGGTTTGCTATCTTTAATAGAGATTTAAGTATGAGTCAGAAAATAACAAAATCCAATGCAAAAATGGGCAAATTGCATGAATGCACAATTGGCAGGAAAAGAAAAAGAAATTACCAATAGATGTTTATAAATAAAATTCAACCTCACAATTAATGAAATGAAAAAATGCAAATGACTCATCCCTATGTTGTTACTCAAATTGGCAAAGATGAGCAAATGATTAAAAATAATGTTTACTAGTCTATAAAAATTTAGCATTTATTCTATTTTTATGCTTTTGTAATTTTTTTGTCAGGGTGGAGGATGCTGGCGATTGAACTCATTAGGTCCTGCATTCCAGCCCTGGAATGAACACAGCCTTAGCTAACACACTGACTGCAGCCTCCTAAAACACCCAGGATCAGATCTCTGACCAAAAATAAAATTAAAAATAAAATTTTTATTTAAAATTTTATTCTACAGTGAACTAGAATAAACTCTGAGGATAGTGGCAGTGATGCTTGTTTGACCTGGTTTTTCCATTTTTAGTGATTTTCTATAAAACAACAATCAGATAATCATATGTATATGTACATATGAAAGGCTCTTCACAACAGTAGCTCCTGATAGCAAGAAGCTACCAAAAAAAACACTAAACATAAAATAATGAAATATTTGAGTAAATTAAGACATGTATTAACTGAAAAAATTCCAGAAGAATACTTACTAAAATGTCAAAAATAGCTTTTACTGTTTTGTTAAAAGCCGATTTTTGTTTTTCATTTTGGCAATGTTTTTCTCATTAGGTATAAATTATTTTTTTTCATCTGGTAAAAGAAACCACAAATTCTATTTTTCAAATATACAGAGATAAATCTTTCCTTTGAAATGCTTTTTCCACCCCATCCCTGACAGTGGAAGGCATCTCTAAAAGATGAAAGTATGTTTCCAACTTGCTTTTTTTTTAAAAAAAATATTATTTATTTTTAGTTTTTCGGCAGACACAACATCTTTCTTTGTATGTGGTGCTGAGGATCGAACCTGGGCTGCACGCATGCCAGGCGATGCTCTACCGTTTGAGCCACATCCCCAGCCCCTCCAACTTGCTTTTAATTTATGGTCCCGTGTAAGGACCTGGTTTACAAAATGTTGTTTAGGGCAACAATTTTACAACTCTAATGCACACACTAGTCACTCAGGACTTGTTAAAATGAAGATTCTGCTTCGATGGGTCTGGTTAGGGACTCAGATGCTGCATTTCCAGCAAGCACCCAACCCAGGATGCCAGTGCTATGGGGATGTGGCCTAGATTCCCAGGAGAAGAGTTCCAGCCAAGTCTAGCTTATCATCAGCCACACTTTGCCACTCTGGAGCCGTGGCACTCCCTTTCTGATTCTCAAATGTGTTCTTTCTGTTGTCAGGTGAACTTTATCAGAGTACCTATTTTAAGCCTCATGCTGGAATATGTTGCTGAAGTGCCTTCCTCTTTTGATTCAAGTTTACTCTAAAGATCATAGTAGATTTGCCAAGTAGTGGTTGGACTCAGCGTCACTTAGGGTCACCTGGGGATCTTTTTCTGCTCAATTATGTCAATCTGTAGCTGGGCATCAATATTTTTTTGAAAGCTTGCCAGGTGATTCTAACTTATAACCCAGTTTGTGAGTTTAAATAAATGTATCTTTTATGGTCAAGAGCTCCAACATGTAATGAATAAGGTAATACACAATCCACTGTTAATAAAATTGTTATTATTAGAGACAAGTTCTCACCGTATTGCCTAGGCTACCCTCAAACTTCTGAGCCTAAGTGACCCTCCTATCTCAGCCTTCTGAGTAGTTGAGAAAATAGGCACTGTAACCAAGACTGTGACCAACTCAATAGCATTATTAATGTTCTGAATCTTGACCTAGAATGTTGCATGTTCCTTATTTTGGCTCTTTTAAAGCTGATCTACTGTTTCCTTATTAGGGCAGGCTGTTTTAAAATGCATTGGCCCCAACACTTCTATACCCACTGCTAACTCACCACTGAGTGGAAAAGGAAGAGAAGGTCCCAAGACTTTAAGATTAAGAGACTTTATATTTTTACCTTATTTTGGTTCTGGAAAAATTCACCCAAATCATAAAGTTTTCGAGTTCAGCACTACATGAAGAGATAGCGCTGGAGTTTTGCTTTTCAATAGATAACATCTTTCTTACCTAAACCAATGCATTGCCCTTTCTTCATCTTTCACCACACCAGCTCCTTGGTAAGCCAAAAAGATATGGTGGGGGAGGGGACAATAAAAGGACTCAGTTAAAAAGGAAGTACTTAATGCTAAAACCTACAAACCTATAGATCTAGAACTCTAATCAGCAAATCCCTCCCCCACCTTTCCCACAGGAGAATAACAAGAGAGGAAGAAAGTTACCTTTCAGGTATCTCTGCCCAACAATATGTTGAGCACTGGGGTACCCAAGATGAGCATAAATGTGTGCCACATGGAAATGAAAACTCTGGGAATATAGCCAGATGTAAAGGAGAGAGATCATGGTTCCCACTGTGGCCAGGAGCTGTTTAAAAAAAAAAAAAAAAAGAGGGTTGGGAAATGCAAAAGAACCAGAACAAGTTAGGCTGGTGGGCTGGTTTGGTAGCTCAGTGGTAGAGCACTTGCCTAGCATGTGTGAGGCACTGGGTTCCATCCTCAGCACTACACAAAAATAAATAAATAAAAATAAAGGTATTGTGTCCATCTACAACTAAAAAAAAATTTTTTTAAAGAGAACATGACAATCTACTTCAGACAAAATTTAGATGTAAGAGGAATGCATATATTCTATGAGAGGATTTCAAAATGAGATGCATATGATTTAAAGATGAATGTTCCTTTATAGGATTCTGTTTGAAAAACTGATATTTACTGTCATTAGTTTAACTCCTTTTCAATTAATTCAATCTGAAGTGTACTTTTCCTAGGTGATATAAGATAACTGGATTGGGCAATTAAGTAGGATTGGAGGTTGGCCAATAGGATCTGAGAAGTTTATGTAAGGAAAAATAATGAAGCAGACGCAAAGGAGAAATGGAAAAAGGAATTTATGTGTTTCTGTTGGGGCAGGGACATAGCCAGGGGCTGAGATTAGGAACTTTGACATCATCCTTCTCTAACAGTTTAAACATGCCTCTCAGTTCTCTTTGGGAAGCCCTCCTGAGTAAGGGCCTCTCCCATCAGGAGAAACTTGTACCTCAATGGATTGGTGCCCAAAACAAGTTCAACAACCACATCACCAAGGTCATCACCACTTTCAGAGACACAGCGAACACCTTCTAAGATGTCAGTTCACATGGAGAAATAAATCCTGTGGAGTATAATACAGCATGACCACAGACTGGTCCCCAGCATGGACAGTTTATAAGTTTCTAATCTATCTCCTGGGCATGCTTGCCTGGCTTCTTAGGAAGAGCCCATACTTCACAGTGGGGTTCACCATCTTCCCTTTCAGGTATGTTCTACTTCTAAGAAAAGAAGGCTGCTTCTACCCCGAAAACTCTCCAGTGCTGGCATGAAGGGTAAGATATGTTATTGAATCCAAGACAAAAAACAAATTGATAAATTTTCATAACCATGTTGCAATGTCTACGTGTGTGTGCGCGCGCGCACGTGTGTGTGTGTGTGTGTGTGTGTGTGTGTGTATGTGTGTGGTGTTTGATGGTAATGATGTTCTGTGTGGTTTATTGGATTTTTGTTTGTTTGGTGTCTTATTATAAACTTTTTGTCTCATATTAGTATACACAAAGTCATCTCTGTTGATTCTGCCTCACAGACTAGTTTTTTACAGAATTTCTAAGTGCTACGGGGTTTCACCACAAATGGATATCTGTTTTTAAGACTCCTTAAATATTTTTAAAATTATTTTATTTATTCAGTATTTGTTTTTAATATGCTCAACACTGTTCTAATCATTGCAGATAAAATAATGGACAAAATATTCAAAATTTTCTCCATGGTAGCTTGTATTATAATGGGGATGGAGAAATGAGGAACAGACAATACATAAAACTCATGAAATATTTAATAGTAATAAATGCCATAGAGAAGTATAAAGAATGGCAGGTAGGGAATATCTCTCTCTCTCTCTCTCTCTCTCTCTCTCTTTCTCTCTCTCTCTCTCTTTCTCTCTCTCTCTCTCTTTCTCTCTCTCTCTCTCACACACACACACACACATACACACACACACACACACACAGGCACACACGCACGCACGCACTCACACCTCACTCCTAGGGAAGCAAGCCAACATGTTGTTATTAGCCTGATGGAAAGGGTCACGTGAGAAAGAACTGATTTCTTTGACCAATAGTCAGATAGGTCCCCAAGGCCTGCCAAGAGCCACAGGAGCTTGACATTAGGTCCTGCATTCCAGCCCTGGAATGAACACAGCCTCAGCTAACACACTGACTGCAGCCTCCTAAAACACCCAGGATCAGATCTCTGACCAACAGAAACTGAGAGATAATAAAGGGATATTGTTTTAAGCAATTAAGTTTGGGTTACTTTGTTACACAGCAATAAGTAATGAATTTGGGGGCCTCTTGACCATCTAAAGCACTTTGACTTTTACCTAGAGTGAAATGGAAAATCACTGAATAATTTTAAGAAAAGTGATAAGATCTAACATGTTTTCACACACTTATACTAGTTTCTATAGAATATAGTGAAGATGGGCAAAGGCAGAAATTGGGATAATGGTTAGAGTGCTATTGCAAATACATAAGCATTAATGCAGAGATGAAATGGTATGTGGTGAGGCACACCTATAATCCCAGCTATGCAGGAGGAGCACAAGCGCAAGGCCAGCCTAGGAGACCCTAATGAGACCTTGTCTCAAAATAAAATTAAAAAGGACTGGGAACTCAGTGAGACCCTGTCTCTAAATAAAATGCAAAATAGGGCAAGGGATGTGGCTCAGTGCTTGAATCCCCCTGAGTTCAATCCCCAGTCCTCCCTCAAAAAAAAAAAAAAAACAGGTTTGGGTGTGTTGCTGGGGTTCAAGACTTTAGTTTGGACCATATTGGGTCAAAAGAAGAGCTGTAAAGCCGACTGTCAAATATGGGTATTGAGAATCACAGATCCGTACACTAAATATTTCAGTCATCGAGTGCAGGTAGTTGTATAGGCTTTAATGAAGTCTTAATTTTACATAACAAAATTTCAACTTTTGAGAGTCACCATCTGTATTCCTCTGTATTCTATAATTAAAATTCTAAGCTGGGTACAGTGGTAGATGCCTATGATCCCAGTGACTCAGGAAGCTGAGGCAGGAGAATCAAAAGTTTGAGGCCAGTGTGAGCATTTAGCAAGAGACTGCTCAAAATAAAATAAAAAGGGCTGATGGTAGAAAGCTCAGTGGTAGAACACTTGCTTAGCATCTCAAGGCATTAGGTTCAGTCCTCATCACCTCAAAAAAAAAACATATATATATATATATATATATATATATATATATATATATATATATATAAAGAGAAGTCATAAGATTTTTTTCACACATTTATACTGGTTTCTATAGAATATAGTGAAGATGGGCAAAGGCAGAAATATATATTTTTTCTGACATTTTAATTGTTATCCTTTTTCAATTTAAGGGTAATTTTTTTTAATATATGATTTTTAATTTATTGGGTTTTGTACTGGGGATTGAACCCAGGGGCACTTAACCACTGAGCCACATCTCCAGCCTTTTAAAAAATATTTTACTAGGAATCCAACATGGCGGCCGGCGAGGAAGCAGCGTCTCCAACGTCTCCACTTTAACGGGATATGAAAGACTCATCGAAACAGCTGCAGCCTAGCTACGGAGGAACTTCTACCATAACTTCCTTAAGAGGAGAGCTGCCGTGAACTGGTAGGTTTACTCGAAGTGACAGGTTGCCCCAGAGAAGTGGATCTTGGAAGGCCACGCGGGCACAGAGGTCTAGTCCCCCAACCATCAGCCGCTCCGGCAGGCGGCTCCCCCTGGAGGCCTAGCTCTCGCCCTGGGAGAAGCGGCCCCACCCTCCCGCTTCCTAACCTGGCAGCCACAGCTACTCAGCGATAAAGGTGCCCACGTGGCGGGTGCAGAAGTTAAGTCCTGTAGACGCCAGCCACCTTTGCAACCCCCGGGAACCCTGAGTGGCTTGGCCCGCCCCGCCCGAACCGGCAGTCCTCCGCCATATGGGCTCCCCCGGGAGGCCTAGCTCTCGCCCTGGGAGAAGCGGCCCCACCCGCCAGGTTCCTAACCAGGCAGCCACAGCTACTCGGCAATAAAGGTGCCCACGTGGCGAGTGCAGAAGTTAAGTCCTGTAGACGCCAGCCGCCTTTGCAACCCGCGGGAACCCTGGGCGGCTTGGCCCGCCCCGCCCGAACCGGCAGTCCTCCGCCATACGGGCTCCCCCGGGAGGCCTAGCTCTCGCCCCGGGAGAAGCGGCCCCACCCGCCCGGTTTCTAACCAGGTGGCCTCAGCTACTTGGAGATAAAGGTGCCCTCGTGGTGGGTGCAGAAGTTAAGTCCTGCAGACGCCAGCCACCTTTGCAACCCGCGGGATCCCTGAGTGGCTTGGCCCGCCCCGCCGGAACCGGCAGTCCTCCGACATACAGGCTCCCCCGGGAGGCCTAACTCTCGCCCTGGGAAAAGCGGCCCCACCCGCCCGGTTCCTAACCAGGCAGCCACAGCTACTCGGCAATAAAGGTGCCCACGTGGCGGGTGCAGAAGTTAAATCCTGCAGACGCCAGCCGCCTTTGCAACCCGCGGGAACCCTGAGCGGCTTGGCCCGCCCTGCCCAAGCGGCGGCGGGTGCAGAAGTTAAGTCCTGCAGACGCCAACCGCCTTTGCAACCCGCGGGATCCCTGAGCGGCTTGGCCAGCCCCGCCCGAACCGGCAGTCCTCCACCATACGGGCTCCCCCGGGAGGCCTAGCTGTCGCCCAGGGAAAAGCGGCCCCACCCGCCCGGTTCCTAACCAGGCAGCCACAGCTACTCGGCAATAAAGGTGCCCTCGTGGTGGGTGCAGAAGTTAAGTCCTGCAGACGCCAGCCACCTTTGCAACTCGCGGGAACCCTGAGCGGCTTGGCCCGCCCCGCCCGAACCGGTGGCGGGTGCAGAAGTTAAGTCCTGCAGACGCCAGCCACCTTTGCAACCCGCGGGATCCCGGAGCGGCTTGGCCCGCCCCGCCTGAACCGGCAGTCCTCCGCCATACGGGCTCCCCCGGGAGGCCCAGCTCTCGCCCTGGGAGAAGCGGCCCCACCCGCCCGGGTCCCAACCACGCGACCGCAGCTACTCGGCGATAAAGGTGCCCCCGCAGCGGGTGCAGGAGTTAAGTCCTGCTGATACCAGCCGAGTTTGCAAGCCGCCGGCACCCAGTGCGGCTTGGCCCACCCTGCCTGAACCGGCAGTCGGCCTCCACCATCCGGGCTCCCCCGGGAGGCCTAGCTCTCGCTCCGGGAGCAGCCCCCTGCAAGCTAGGGGAACCTTTGACCCATCGGGAGGTTAGGCCCAGCAACCTGCGGAGTGATAGAGGTGCCCCTCGTACCTGCTGGGTAGGCGGACCTTTGACCGACCAGCAGAGCAGACCTAGGGCCTCCCAGCGTGGTAGACGGATCACACCAATTGGAGGAGGATCACAGCCACTACATGCCCTGCAAGGGTGATTATTCAACTATACAAGAGCAATATAAATAAATAGAGGGAAAATTTCAAAACACAACAGTTTCACCAAGCAGAAAGAAACGCCAGCAGTATGAAAAGACAAGGAAAGAAAGGACCACAGGCAATGCAGGTCAACTCAACTTTAGAAGAGGTAATAGGTGCAACAGATGGAATGTCAGATAGAGAGATCAGGATATACATGCTTCAGATGATCTGGAGTCTCAAGGAAGACATGAGACAGCAAAATCAGATAATGAAAGATCACATTGACAAACAAATCCAGGAAGTAAAAGATCAATTTCACAGGGAGATAGAGGAAATAAAAAACAAACAAATAGAAATACTAGAATTGCAGGAAAAAATAAACCAACTTAAAAACTCAATTGAGAATACTACCAGCAGAGTAGATCACTTAGAAGAGAGAACATCAGACAATGAAGACAAAGTATTTCAACTGGAAAAGAACATAGACAGCTCAGCAAGTCTGCTAAGAAACCATGAACAGAACATCCAAGAAATATGGGACAATATCAAAAGACCAAATTTAAGAGTCATTGGGATACAGGAAGGCACAGAGCTCCAAACCAGAGGAATACACAGCCTATTCAATGAAATAATACGAGAAAACTTCCCAGACTTGAAGAATGAGACAGAATCCCAAATCCTAGAAGCCTACAGGACGCCGAATGTACAAAACCATAAGAGATCCACACCTAGACACATTATAGTGAAGATGTCCAACATACAGAATAAGGAAAGAATTTTAAAAGCTACAAGGGAAAGGAAGCAGATTACATTTAGGGGTAAACCAATCAGGATAACAGCTGATCTCTCAACACAGACTCTGAAAGCTAGAAGATCCTGGAATAACATATTTCAAACACTGAAAGAAAATGGGTTCCAACCAAGAATCGTGTATCCGGCAAAATTAAGCTTCAGGTTAGAAGATGAAATTAAAACCTTCCATGATAAACAAAAGTTAAAAGAATTCGCAGCTAGAAAACCATCTCTTCAAAAAATCCTTGGCAAAACATTGCAGGAAGAGGAAATGGAAAATAACATTGAAAACCAACAATGGGAGGTAGGACAGTAAAGGGGGGAAAGTAGTCAAAGAGGATAACAAATCAGGTTTAGTAACATTAACAAACAAATATGGATAGAAGTACAAACCATATCTCAATAATAACCCTAAATGTCAATGGCTTAAACTCACCAATTAAGAGACACAGGCTAGTAGAATGGATCACAAAACAAGACCCAACAATATGCTGTCTACAGGAGACGCATCTGATAGAAAAAGATATCCATAGACTGAAGGTGAAAGGTTGGGAAAAATCATACCACTCATATGGACAGCGGAAACAAGCAGGCGTGTCCATACTCATATCTAATAAAATAGATTTCAAGCCAAAGCTAATCAAAAGGGATAAAGAAGGACACTTCATACTGCTCAAGGGAACCATAAACCAACAAGACATAACAATCATAAATATATATGCCCCAAATAATGGTGCAGCGGTGTTCATCCAGCAAACTCTTCTCAAGTTCAAGAGTCTGATAGACCACCATACAATCATCATGGGAGACTTCAACACACCTCTCTCACCACTGGACAGATCTTCCAAACAAAAGTTAAACAAGGAAACTATAGAACTCAACAACACAATTAATAACCTAGACTTAATTGACATATATAGACTTTACCACCCAACATCAAGTAGTTACACTTTTTTTTCAGCAGCACATGGAACCTTCTCAAAAATAGACCATATATTATGTCACAGGGCAACTCTTAGACAATATAAAGGGGTAGAGATAATACCATGCATCTTATCTGATCATAATGGAATGAAACTGAAAATCAATGATAAAAGAAGAAAGGAAAAATCAAGCATCACTTGGAGAATGAACAACAGGTTGCTGAGTGACATATGGGTTATTGAAGACATCAAGGAGGAAATTAAAAAATTCCTAGAGTTAAATGAAAACACGGACACAACATATCGGAATCTATGGGACACATTGAAAGCAGTCCTAAGAGGAAAATTCATTGCTTGGAGTTCATTCCTCAAAAAAAGAAAAAACCAACAAATAAATGATCTCATACTTCATCTCAAAATCCTAGAAAAAGAGGAGCAAAACAACAGCAAAAGAAGTAGAAGGCAAGAAATAATCAAAATCAGAGCTGAAATTAATGAAATTGAAACAAAAGAAACAATTGAAAAAATTGACAAAACTAAAAGCTGGTTCTTTGAAAAAATAAATAAAATTGACAGACCCTTAGCCATGCTAACGAAGAGAAGAAGAGAGAGAACCCAGATTACTAGCATACGGGATGAAAAAGGCAATATCACAACAGACACTTCAGAAATACAGAAGATAATCAGAGACTATTTTGAAGCCTTATACTCCAATAAAATAGAAGATAGTGAAGGCATAGATAAATTCCTTAAGTCTTACGATCTGCCCAGATTGAACCAGGAGGATATAGACAACCTAAACAGACCAATAACAATAGAAGAAATAGAAGAAACCATCAAAAGACTACCAACTAAGAAAAGCCCAGGACCGGATGGGTATACAGCAGAGTTTTACAAAACCTTTAAAGAGGAACTAACACCAATACTTTTCAAGCTATTTCAGGAAATAGAAAAAGAGGGAGAACTTCCAAATTCATTCTACGAGGCCAACATCACCCTGATTCCGAAACCAGACAAAGACACTTCAAAGAAAGAAAACTACAGACCAATATCTCTAATGAACCTTGACGCAAAAATTCTCAATAAAATTCTGGCGAACCGGATTCAAATACATATCAAAAAAATTATACACCATGATCAAGTAGGATTCATCCATGGGATGCAAGGCTGGTTCAATATACGGAAATCAATAAATGTTATCCACCACATCAATAGACTAAAAAATAAGAACCATATGATAGTCTCGATAGACGCAGAAAAAGCATTCGACAAAGTACAGCATCCCTTTATGTTCAAAACTCTAGAAAAATTAGGGATAACAGGATCATACCTCAACATTGTAAAAGCAATATATGATAAGCCACAGGCCAGCATCATTCTGAATGGAGAAAAATTGAAGGCATTCCCTCTAAGATCTGGTACAAGACAGGGATGCCCTCTCTCACCACTTCTGTTCAACATAGTCCTCGAAACACTGGCAAGAGCAATTAGACAGACGAAAGAAATTAAAGGGATAAAAATTGGAAAAGAAGAACTTAAATTATCACTATTTGCAGATGATATGATTCTATACCTAGCAGACCCAAAAGGGTCTACAGAGAAGCTATTAGAGCTAATAAATGAATTCAGCAAAGTGGCAGGATATAAAATCAACACGCATAAATCAAAGGCATTCCTGTATATCAGCGACAAATCCTCTGAAACGGAAATGAGGACAACTACTCCATTCACAATATCCCCCCAAAAAATAAAATACTTGGGAATCAACCTAACAAAAGAGGTGAAAGATTTATACAATGAAAATTACAAAACCCTAAAGAAAGACATAGAAGAAGACCTTAGAAGATGGAAAAATATACCCTGCTCATGGATAGGCAGATCCAACATCATCAAAATGGCGATATTACCAAAAGTTCTCTATAAGTTCAATGCAATGCCAATCAAAATCCCAGCTGCATTTCTTGTAGAAATAGATAAAAGAATCATGAAATTCATATGGAATAATAAAAGACCCAGAATAGCAAAAACAATACTAAGCAGGAAGTGTGAATCAGGCGGTATAGCGATACCAGACTTCAAACTATACTACAGAGCAATAGTAACGAAAACAGCATGGTACTGGTACCAAAACAGGCGGGTGGACCAATGGTATAGAATAGAGGACACAGTAACCAATCCACAAAACTACAACTATCTTATATTTGATAAAGGGGCTAAAAGCATGCAATGGAGGAAGGATAGCATCTTCAACAAATGGTGCTGGGAAAACTGGAAATCCATTTGCATCAAAATGAATCTGAATCCCTATCTCTCGCCTTGCACAAAAGTTAACTCAAAATGGATCAAGGAGCTTGATATTAAATCAGAGACACGGCATCTGATAGAAGAAAAAGTTGGTTATGATCTACATACTGTGGGAGCAGGCTCCAAATTCCTCAATAGGACACCCATAGCGCAAGAGTTAACAACTAGAATCAACAAATGGGACTTACTCAAACTAAAAAGTTTCTTCTCAGCAAAAGAAACAATAAGAGAGATAAACAGGGAGCCTACATCCTGGGAACAAATCTTTACTCCACACACTTCAGATAGAGCCCTAATAACCAGAATATACAAAGAACTCAAAAAATTAGACAATAAGACAACAAGTAACCCAATCAATAAATGGGCAAAGGACCTGAACAGACACTTCTCAGAAGAGGACATACAATCAATCAATAAGTACATGAAAAAATGCTCACCATCGCTAGCAGTCAGAGAAATGCAAATCAAAACTACCCTAAGATACCATCTCACTCCAGTAAGATTGGCAGCCATTAGGAAGTCAAACAACAATAAGTGCTGGAGAGGATGTGGGGAAAAGGGCACTCTTGTTCATTGCTGGTGGGACTGCAAATTGGTGCAGCCAATTTGGAAAGCAGTATGGAGATTTCTTGGAAAGCTGGGAATGGAACCACCATTTGATCCAGCTATTCCCCTTCTCGGTCTATTCCCTAAAGACCTAATAAGAGCATGCTACAGGGACACTGCTACATCGATGTTCATAGCAGCACAATTCACGATAGCAAGATTGTGGAATCAGCCTAGATGCCCTTCAATAGATGAATGGATTAAAAAAATGTGGCATTTATACACAATGGAGTATTACTCTGCATTTAAAAATGATAAAATCATAGAATTTGGAGGGAAATGGATGGCATTAGAGCAGATTATGCTAAGTGAAGCTAGTCAATCTTTAAAAAACAAATACCAAATGACTCCTCTGATATAAGGGGAGGAAACAAGGACAGGGTAGGGACGAAGAGCTTGAGACGAAGATTTTCATTAACAGGGTTGAGAGGTGGGAGGGAAAGGAAACGAGAAGGGGAATCGCATGGAAATGGAAGGCGATCCTCAGGGTTATACAAAATGACATATAAGAGGAAAGGAGGGGTAAGACAAGATAATTCAAATGGAAGAAGTGATTTACAGTAGAAGGGGTAGAGAGAGAAAAGGGGAGGGGAGGGGAGGGGGATAGTAGAGAATAATACAGACAGCAGAATACATCAGACACTAGAAAGGCAATATGTCAATCAATGGAAGGGTAACTGATGTGATACAGCAATCTGTATACGGGATAAAATTGGGAGTTCATAACTCATTTGAATCAAACTGTGAAATATGATGTATGAGGAACTATGTAATGTTTTGAATGACCAACAATAAAAAAAAAAGAGGTAAAAAAAAAAAAAAATAAAATAAAATAAAAAATAAAAAATATTTTACTTACAGACAGGGTCTTGCTGAGTTCCTTAGGGCCTGGCCTTGATAAATTGCTGAGGCTGGCTTTGAACTTAAGATCCTCCTGCCTCAGGTTCCTGAGCTGCTAGGGTTACAGTCATGTACCACTATGCCCAGCTTAATATGCGATCTTATAATAGAAACTCACAATACTTTTATTAAAAATAAATGGGTACTTTTTCTTCTAATTTTTTTTTTGAGGGGTAGTGCTGGGAGTTAAATGCAGGAACATTCTACCACTGAAATAAATTACTAGCCTTTTTTATTTTTCATTTTGAGACAGGGTCTCACTTTTAAATTGCCCAAGCAGGCCTTGAATTTATAATCCTGACCCAGCTTCCTGAGTAGCTGGAGTAACTAAATGGGTGTTTTTTTACACGGGTGCTTGCTCAAAGAGGTATTTTAATCAATTGTTTTCCTTCGTATGTATAAAACTTTCAAACTTGCAGAAAATAAATTAGATTTTCATGAACCCAGCAGCCATATTTCATAAATTTATTTTTTTCCATATTTAGTCCAGGTGTTCTTGTAAAAGTAAAGCACTGCAAGAATAAAATGTCATCCCTCATATCTTCCCAGAGGCAACCACTAAACACACATTAGGGGTCTGAAATTTTAATGCATATTTTAAAAGGAGAATGGGTTTGTTGGGTATATACACATGGATAAACCTTTATAAAATAAAGCAAAAAAAAAAGGAAAGCATAACTGATTTCAGTTTTTCACATAGTTGAATGAAAATATTTAACTACAATATCACTGCTAAAACTAACATCAAAAATAAATTTCTTTACTCTTTTTTTTTTTTTTTTTTTGGTACTGGGAGTTGAACTTGGGGCATTAGACCACTGAGCCACATCCCCAGTCCTATTTTGTATTTTATTTAGAGACAGGGTCTCACGGAGTTGTTTAGCAGCGCCTTGCCATTGCTGAAGCTGGCTTTGAACTTGAGATCTTCCTGCCTCAGCCTCCCGAGCCACTGGAATTAGAGGCTTACAGGGATGCACTGCCACACCTGGCTAAATTTCTTTACTCTTGACTGGATTTTTTCCAACTGGTATGGTATATGTTTATATCAACAGTTATCAGAAACCAGAGATTATGTCTAAAATTGTAATTTGGTAGAAATCTGTCAAAATGTGAAATTCATTAAGGGTAAAAATAGCTTTAAAGGGATTCTTAATGCTGAGAAGAATGAAATATGAAATAATTTATGGTTAGTACATAGGGCAGACTACTCAATATTTCAGTTCCTGACTCTGATTAAATTCTACAAATTTTAAGATATAATGTGTGCTAAGCTCTGTGATTATGAAGATAAACATGACCTAGACCTTACTCTCAAGCATTCCAAAGTCCTCATGGAGCAAAGTCATAAGTAAATTGCAAAAACAAGCTTGATTAGCTCTTTAATAAAGATGTAGAATGCACAGATTCAAAGGAGAGAGGGTGGTTTCTATCTAATTCTGCCTAGGGGATTTCTTTTGGAGGTCCTGTTACTGATATAACAAGCATTATTTGACCTAGAAAACAGTTAACAGCAGTATGATATTGCAATGCTCTTTTCCAATGGTTTTGCCCAAGGAAGAGTTCTACACTGAACATAGAACACTGTTGCTATTCAAACTGAAATATGGATGTAGTAACTTCAGTTTCACATTATAAACAAGCAAGCAGATTAACTCAGGTTTTATGTAATTGAAGTGTAATAATTTTCGTATGAAATCATGAATGATCACTAAGGTTTATTATTCCTTTAGACTTAATTTTTAAACAGGGCATGGTAGTGCATGCCTGTAATCTCAGCTATTGAGGAGACTGAGGCTGGAGAATTGCAAATTTGAGGCCAGTTTAGGCAAAGCATTCTAGGAATCTTGGGTCGGGGGAAGGGGATGTCAAAAGTATGACAAAATGTACTTTTTCCTTCTCATATCCATAAATTAAAAATTAAATTCTAAATTAACTACAACATTCTTTAAATGGTTAGTAATAAAACAATAATGTTCTTCGGTTTACTTTTTTTTTTCTTGTGTGTGTGTGTGTGTGTGTGTGTGTGTGTGTGTAAAAGAGAATGCTAGCCAGATATGGTGGCACACACCTGTAATCCCAGCTGCTTGGGAGGCTGAGACAAGAGAATCTTGAGCTCAAAGCCAGCCTCAGTAACTACGAGGTGCTAAGCAACTCAGAGAGACCCTATCTCAAAATAAGATGCAAAATCGGACTGGGGATGTGGCCCAGTGGCCACCAAGGACCCCTGAGTTCAATCCCCGGTACCAGAAAAAAAAAAAAAAAAAAGAATACTGCTGGTGTTTGAGACAAATTTAATATTAGGGACTAGGAGGCTGACTCACATAACAGAATTATTTTGTTTTTCTAAACTATTTAATAGGTGTTTACTCAGATGACCTCACAGAAATCTCATGTAAAATGATTTTGTATTTGAATAATAAAAGGGATAATACCACATGGATTGCCTGTTTTGTCTGTTGCTTTTTGTGACCTGATTATCTGCTCGTTCTTAAGGAGAAGTTAGTTCCCAACAAAATTTCAATTCCTTCACGATTGTCAGATTTGTGGTCAAATATGGAACAATAAATGTACACTTATGTATGCTCCCTCCTAAAACCCCATAAAATTGTCAGGAAAGTGATACAAGAGAGAAGAAAATGGTAAGAAAGAATTAGAGCCTCTTTTCAAGAAATGTAACAGAAATCCTGAAAGATGAAAGGAAGGAAATTATCAAATAAATGATTCAAGAAAATTTCCCAGAACTAAAGGGCATGAGTCTCCAGACTGAAAGGTCACATCATAATACAAAAAGGTGAGTGCACAATGGGAAGAAAGTCATATAAATGCCTATCACGGAGAAACTTCAGAACATCACATAGAGAAAAAGAAGATTCTACTAGCTTCCAGAGGGGAGGAAAATGGATCATGTACCAAGAAACATGAAGTCACCAGATATCTCAGCACTAGTACCTGGAACACACTGGAATATTAATCGTGAAGTGTTTCAAACCTAAAATTTTACACACACCTATAAATTGTAATGGGAGAATTAGGCATTTTCCTATGAGCAAAGTCTCATCCTGTGTCTCAGGAAGCATGTGGAAGATGGATGCCCCCAGAACAGGAGAGGAACTCAGGAAAGAAGGATCCAGTTCAGGAGGAAAGTAAGGAAATTTCCAGGGAATTTGACTAGAAACTCTAGGAAGGGAGCAGGGGAGAGGACAAATAGTCCAGATAGAAGATGGAAAATGGAAAGTGCATCTTCAGGAAATGGGGAAGGTAGGAGATTCCCTGATGGATTAGAATATATTAGGAAGAAGTCAATACTTTGTGAAGCAACATGAGCTTAGAAAGACATGAGTGAGTGGAAGACTAAGCAAAATGTTTTTTAAAAGTTTTGATTATAAATAAGCAAAAAACAAAGTTGTAGAAGAAAGCCATTATTATAATCATCATATGCTATATGAGTCAGCTCTGAGTAATATTTACATGGCCCATAATAATGAAAACTGAATATTGATTTAGTGAAAAATAAAGCTGTAGCTATCCTATGAAGAGGAGATAACTGTGTTTGAGATACAGGAGGACCAGGGTTAAAAATAAGTAATCTCTCAAATGCACATAAATTGAAAAAGTAGCATTAAATGAATGCCATTGAGAAATTTGGCAGTAAACATCAAGAAAAAGAGTTAACAGAGTTAAAGTCTTCTCTGAGAAACAATAATCAGAGCAATGAACGGACATAAGATGGCTATTTTTCAATTATAAGCTTTATGAGATACTTGACTTAAAACCATGTATGTACACAGCTTAGAAAAAAATTGTTTAAAAAGCAGTAAAATGACTGTCTGCTTTACCTTTAGAAATTCAAGTTTAATTTATAAATAGTGACAAACAACAACTCATAGATGGTGGTCCTAGTAAAATAAATATTGAACAGGTGGACACTTGGGGCTTTCTACTGGTATATACAAATGTAACAGCGGGCCACTTGTAACGAGGGTTCACTTGGTGTTTTGACTATAATCCCTTTGGCTTTAAAATTTATGTTTTTTTCTTTTTCACAACGTTCATCTCCCTGATCTTCTTTTCCCTAACCTTCTCATCCCTGATCTCTCCTCCCTAATCTCATTTTCACTGAATCACCTTTTAAAAGGCCCCTTGCTCCTGTTGATGGGCAGAATCACAGCCTTTGGGACAGAGGTCCCCTGTTTTTCTCCTTTGCTAGCAAAGCAATAAACTGTCTTTTTCTTTTTTTCTCAAAACCATGTCCTCATTATTGGATTGTCATCAGGGACAACATTTTCATCAAAAATTTCAATATTCATTGTCATCATGGAATATTTGTCACGGTTGTTCCAATTTAAATTCACATTTATAGCAGTAAGAACTAATACAGTGCTGGCATTTAGCTAACTCTGCTATCAATGGCCAAACCAAAAGTTTGGTACTATAAGAGCCATAGATATTCTGATGGATACTTCCTGTTGTTCCACACTGGTTAAATTTTAAATGATTGCAGGTGATAGATGTTTTGAAGACATCAGCAACTTTAAAGCTCTTACAACTCAAAAGATCTATTGCTGAATTATTAATAATTGGCATTTTATACAGATGATAGAGCCATATAAATTTATCAGGACACTGCACAGGAGGGGGAATTTGTAGATTCTCCCTGTCTTTCTTTCTTTCTTTTTTAAATCAGTGTAGTTTTATGAAGCTAGTGATAATTCATCCAAAGCAGATAGGAAACCTTGGCTATACCAACAAAAACACAAAGAACAATCTGTTTTCTTTCACAGTTCAGGGCCACCCATATCATTCAACCTATGAAAGGAAATTCACATTCATTTTACATTTTTATTTGCAATCAGCTGTAATTACTAGGCAATGAACTAATAAAATAGGGCCCATTAAGGAAAGACAGCTTCCTAGGAACCAGCTATTTATCTTGTTGCTAGAGGAAAGAACACTCTTCCAAGGAGGTATCCTGGACTGGTATATCTGACAAGTTCTCAATTATCTAGATTGATAAATGGAAGTCCTTTTCAGATCTGAATCAAACATTAGAGCTCCATTTTGTTGTTTTTAAGTCAATGGAAAACGAAACCTCTCAGGGAACAGAAGTAAGAGTTTAATATCTTCCATAGATTAGCTCTGGAAGAATACACAAGAAAATAATTGTGCTTGCCTCTAATGAAAAGGATTGGGTGAATGAAAGTTAGAACTGGTGGAGAGCTTTATGTCACTACATAACTTTTGAATTTTGTACCATATTCATGTGTTACTATTTTTTAGTTTAATTTTTTTAAACGCTGTATTTGGTGGGGCTTGGTAGAACACACCTGTAATCATAGTTACTCAGGAAGCAGAAGCAGGAGGATGGAAAATTCCAAGCCAACCTGGGCAATTTAGCAAGACCATGTCTCAATTTAAAAATAAAAAGGTCTAGCAATATGGCTCAGTGGTAGCAAAACAGTGATTCACTTTATGCTTTGTATGTAGCCCTTGCAGCTCTGCCACTGCAGCTTCTTTCTTTCTTTCTTTTTCTTTTTTTCCCTTTCTTTCTTTCTTTCTAAAAATTGGTAGTACTTCATCAGGTTCTAAACACATATACTTATATTAAAGTGTTGTTTGCAGACCACTCTCTTCTCAACTGGCATCAGTAGCTGATTATCAAAATGTTTCTTTTTCAAACCTAACTGTTAATACATCATGGAAGAAAAAAAATAGCTTTTACTCCCACAGTGTTGCAACTTATATTTAAAGGGGACATATTTCTTTCTCTTCCTGTCTTCCTTTTCCTCCCTAATTCTTCCCCATCTCTAATCTCAGGGGAAACAGGATTACCTTTCTTCCTCATTCCAGACAGAATTATCTGTCTAAACATCTCAGAAATGACTATCTCCCAAACATCTCAGAAATGACTATTTCCCAACCCAAATTAACAAGTGAATTACAACTCCAACAGAGAACTGTGGAATGCAGCTTTTGAATACCTCTTTAAAAGCCCCCTGTTCCTGTTGATGGGCAGAATCACAGAGTCTGTGCTTCTCCTTTGGTAGTAAAGCAATAAACTTTCCTTTTCCTCACAACCATGTCTTCATTATTGGATTGGCATTGGGGACAAGGACCAAACTTTTGGTAACAGTAGAGCCCAGGCCTAGTGTGTGCAAAACTTTGGTTCAAGCCCTAGTATTATTTAAAAAAAAAAAAAAAAAAAAAAAAGCTGTATCTGAGAATATATCTATAACCTTATAACTCTTACATACACAATTGTTCTCACTCAGACATCAGCATTACCTGTTAGCACAACACTAGCTTCTGTTGAGAGTATTCCGTAGAAACTAGGGTTCTATATGGATACATTTTATGGCTCTTTTTTTTTTAATCTTATGAGCTCCCCCTAATTTCCTTTGATATCGTGTGTGTGTGTGTGTGTGTGTGTGTGTGTTGTGTGTTGTGTGTGTAATATCTGGGAGCTAAATATGCATCCTAAAAACCTTTCATTTCTTTGGGGTATATCCACTGTACTCCTGAGAGCCATCAGGTAAGATAGAGGAAATGCAGAAGACTGGTATATTTAAATGGACCTGTGAGGAGCAATATAAATGGAGCCTGGCATTCTTAAAGAACATGAAGTTAGATTTCTAGTTGTTGCAGAAGTCTAAAGCAAAAGTTAACTTGGACTTTTTCAGCTATTGTCAAATAATTATTTTGACTGAATTTTAATGATTTTTTTTTGTTTCTCAAATTTGATGTTCATTTAAACAGGAAATGCCATTTTGTGCGTACATTCAAGATTTTTTTTTTATGTTTTATATAATCCGGAATAAATCTCTCTTCAGTACATTTTCCAGAAAACCAGAAATATTCATGTATAACCTCTTAAATCGGGAAGCACTGTAGGAAATCACCTGATTCTTGTTTTAGGTAACTCTGCTGTACCGAGTGGTGACATCTCACGGGGTTTGTCCTTGTCCTGGCGTTGAGCTCTTACCTCCCAGGTAGTCCACGCGCCCAGAGAACGCGCCCTGGGCTTCCAGGGCTGACGTGCTCCGGGGATGTGCGTGTCACTCGCCGGAGTTCGTCCCTCCGGCTTTCCAAGTATCAGGAACTTCATCTTACCCTTCCGCCTTTGGCTTCTCCCTTCCGTCTCAGCGGAGCCCTTTTGTTTGTGGTTTCTGGCCCGGTCCCGCCTCCCCAGGGTCCTTTCTCCCTTCCTCTGCTTCCCCAGCTCTGGCTCCCTTTCATCCTGTCCCCAGCCGAGGTTTCACTGGGAGGCTGGCTTTCCTCTTTTGATGTACGCCTGAGGCAACGCAGCTGTCTTTTAAAGATAAGCACCCGAGGACAGAGATATCAGACAGACAGAAAGAAAAACACAGAGAAGACAAAAAGGCCCTTTCCCTAAAAAGAGCCTTGTCATTAGCTCTCTTTATGCTGAACACCCAGATTTATTTCCCATTGTCCCTCGGTTGGAAAGAACCAAGTCAAACCACCTCACCTGAAGACAGAGAGGGAGAAAAAAAAATGGTGAAAAAGAAATTCTTGCGACCAGGCTGAATTAACCAAAGTAATATAATATGAAAGGTGGCCAATGTGAACTTTTTTTTAGTACATGCTAAAATTATAATATAATAAAAAAGGAAGTGTTGGGGCAAAAACAAAGCATAGAATGAAAAGATGAATCAGAGGAAAAGGAACTGAGAACACCAAGGAAAATGAGAAGCAAACAAATATATTACTATTTAATATATAATCAATAATTAACATATATTTAAATAAACCTTATATAAAAGCATAAAGCATCACTGGGTGTCCTAACATATATGTTCAACCTCCATAATTATATACAATATATATTTATATATACAAACATATATTTATGTATTTTGAATATTAAATTTGGCAAAGGGAATAAGTCAGTTGATTGAGTCCACTCACTGAGCCAGAGATGCCCTGTGACTCCAAAAGGGTAAGTGAAATGGCAACTGCTACTGCCACGTGTACCTTTCCTCTAGAGAGCTGTGACTCCAGCCAAGTGGTTGTAGAACAGAGCCTCAGGGGTGAAGGTGATAGTCCCAATTACTGCCTTATTTTCCTGAATATTCCTCAAGGGCAAAGTTACATCACCAATGAACCTGCAGCAAAAACTAGCTGCACTCCTCAATCTGTAGGATGGAAAGGAGAAAGTGGCAAAGACGAAAGCGCATATCCAGCTGTGACCCCCTGCGGGGAAGTGGGGGGGGGCGGTCCTAATGCATGGGCTTTGATGTCAAGTCAGGTACAGTGAAGAGACTAGAACACATGAACAAGGATCATGCTACCCAATGTATGATCTATAAACCAACAGTATTGGCCCCCACCTGGGAGCTGGTTAGAAATACGGAATCTCTAAATCGGGCTCAGTGGCACAAACCTGTAATCCTAGAGATTTAGGAGACTGAGGCAGGAGGATCACACATTCAAAGCCAGTTTCAGCTATTCAGAGAGGGCCTAAGCAATTTAGTAAGACCCTATCTCAAAATAAAGGTAAAAAAGGCCGAGGATGGGCTCAGTTGTAAAGCACCTCTGGATTCAATCCCTGGTACAACAACAACAAAAAGTAAAAGAAAATATTTAATCTCCAGAACCGTCCTAGACCTACTGAACCAGAATTTGCATATTAACAAAACTGTCTCCACCAGAGATTCTTCTGCACATAAAATTTCAAGTTTACACTAGTCTAGGGTGAGTTATTGAATGCATATACTCATTTATGTCCTAGCTTCCTCATTTATAAAATGGGAATACTGTAACTACTTTCTAGGGTTGTGGGGATTAAGTGAGTAATACATATGGAGAGCTTGCAAATGCCCAATAACTATTAATAAAGACAAGTCACAAAGTATGGCTCAGGATTCTGAAATTGAATTCTATGCTCTGGTGCACACACAATTAAAAGTAAGTAAAACTGTTTTAATTATATAAGCTAACTGACTTCTATAACCATTTCCCCAAATGAAACAGTCATTTTTAAAATGAGTAGTTTTGAAAGGGCTGTCAATATTAACTGTCCATCTATGCAAGTTACTTTTGGGAAATCAATTTCCTTATCTGGATATAAGGCAGGTCAGTTAAGTCCTTTCTAATCTTAAGTTTTTATTTTTTAAATATATGCTACGAGAACTGATACCCTTATTCAATGACACAAATATCATGAATTAGGTGTAATAGATAAGTAACTCTGAGATTATAATTGTTGAGTATTTTAACTTAGAAGAAAGAGAAAAGAACAAAGATGGGTCACCAGAGTAAACCACAAGACCTGAAGGAGGAACTGAGAAGAATCTTATGTGGTTCTGATTTTGTTACCAGGATCCTAGACCAGAAGCCTGACTCTGGGGATCCAACAGATCAGGTTCAACAACTTTCCCCCAAAACCAAACAAAAGGTAAGGGTGAAAATCATGAAAGGAACTTTTAATAGTGAAAACAAGGGGACCCATGCCCTTAACCTTCTACTTGAGGTGCTGACATGACTCTGACGTTTTATAGAAAGAAAAATGTGGGCAAGGGTTAGGGTTTGCAGAGCTGGAGGCTTTTCACAGCTGCCAAAGCAGGTGATCTTGATCAGGTGTGGTCTGTCTATCATTATCTCAGGATTGGTCAGGCAGGGCTTTGTCTGAGATGAGAAAGTTGCAGGTTGCCTGAGGAGGGTAGCTTCAACTCATCACAAGATGTTTATCAGTCAGACAATGTTGCTGGAATCCAAGTTGACTCAGAGCAAAGGAGGTGGATGCAAAATGGAGGCAGAGATGCCAGATCTTTAGTCCTGCTTTTAGACACCCATTGGACATTTGCAGACAAAAGTGAAAAGTCTAAGTCCTTGTTATATTTTTTTTCTTTAAATATAAGTCTCTAAGTCTGCCCACATTTAAATGTTAACCCAGAGGTTCTTAAATAATTACGGTGCATAAAAATCACCTGAGCCTCTTGTTAAAGACACACACACACACACACACACACACACACACACACACACACACACCACTTTCCTGAGGTCCTCTCTCTCTCTCTCTCTCTCTTTTTTTTTTTTGGTACTAAAGATGGAACTCCAGGGCACCGGACTACTGAGCCATATCCCCAGCCCTATTTTGTATTTTATTTAGAGATAGGGTCCCAATGAGTTGCTTAGTGACTCACTTTTGCTGAGGCTGGTTTTCTGCTGGGATTACAGGCATGTGCTACTGTGCTCAGCCTGAGGCCCTATCTCTTAAGATTCTGACTCAAGAGGTCTGATGAATGAAGCCCTAGTATTAGCATTTATGACAAACTACCCAAGAAATTATGTCATAGGCAGACTGCAATTTGAGAAACATTGTGCTAGGTGGTTTTTCTCATCTCAAACATAGCTTGATTTTAAAAGATCAGATCATATAAAGACATTTTCTATTCACCCCCAAATTAATAAATACTCTATAATGTTGTACATAAGTAGAACTACTATCATTTGAGAAATATTAATTACAGTTTCAACTTTGATAATAGTTCTATGTTAAGATGATAAAGCAACAGTTGAGCAAATAATTTAATATCTACATTTTTCTTTGTCCTTGACAACAAAATAATACTGGGCTATAAATGTTTATGTAAGGATCACATGAAATAAGTATTTAAAAAACTCTAATCAGGCCAGGGGGAAAAAACCTGTAATCCCAGTACCTTGGGAGGCTGAGGCAGGAGGATCACGAGTTCAAAGCCAGCTTCAGTAAAAGTGAGGCACTAAGCAACTCAGTGAGACTCTATCTCTAAATAAAATACAAAATAGGGCTGGTGATGTGGTTCAGTGCTGCTGAGTTCAACCCCTGGTACAAAAAAAGAAAGAAAGAAAAAAAAAACTTCAATCAACAAGGGTCATGCCCCCTGAAAAACCAGCCTCTACCTCAGAGCAAAGGAAGGGACATGACCTTTGTCCTTGGAAAGACCCACAGAGCACTGGTAGGCACATTCCCACCCTGCTAAATTGTTTATCTAAAAATAACAGGAGAGATCTGCTGCGCCAGGTGTCCCTGACTCAGTCAGGCTAGGTGGAGACCCATAGTAACCCCCTAGCAGCCACCAATCAGCATGAGACAGGGAAATCCCTGGGATGCCAGATGACCCTCCCAGTAGTTTATGGTGGTTGATAACGTGTTGGGAAACCATGTAGTTCAGCAAGAACACCCCTCTTGGCTTAAACCAATCAGTTCAAATGAATACCCCTTTTGTAGTAACCAATCATCCCTACCCAACTTGTTCCTGCCAGTGAATGTGCTAATCATGTTTTAGAGTTGTTTTCTGATTTTCCCGTGGTGTGTGATGATTTGCTAAGAGATGCTATGATGTATGTGGGGGTCCCTGCCTTCCTCAAAGAATGTATAAAACTGCTGCAAACCCTGGGCTCGGGGCCTCTCAGCGTCACCAGTTGCTGTGTGCGTGCGGAGGATGGAGGTAGCTCGAAATAAACACATCTTTGCTCTTTACATCGATCTTGGTCTCTGGTGGTCTTTTGGGGGTCCCAAATTCGAGCATAACACCCCTTCCTTGGACAGGCTGTGCTCTGAGGTAGAGGCTGGTTTCTCAGTAGCACACACCAGTCAACCCATTTGGGGGACTGAGGCAGGAGGGTCACAAGTTCAAGGCCAACCTGTGCAACTTGAGAACTGAGAATGTAGCTCCGTGGTAGAGTGCTTGCCTAGTTTTTAAATTCTTTAACTGATGATTCTTTTCCTTCTCTCTTTCTTCACCCTGCCCCCCACCATATTGGAGTGGAACCCAGGACACTCTGCTTAAAGAGTGGTCCACTTTATGCTGCTCTGCCGCTGTAGCTTATTTTTTAAATGGACATGTTTCTTTCTCTTTCTCTCCCCCTTCTCCTTCCTAATTTCTCTCCCTATCTCAGGATAACCTTTCTTGCCAATCCTAGACAGAGTTAATCTGTCCTTGAGTACACACCCACCATAGGAATGAAGTAATCCAGATTTGGGGATGATACTAGAGGATCTCAGAAATGTCCATCTCCCAAATTAACAAGTAAATTACAAATACAACAGAGAATTTGTGGAAATGTAGCCTTTGAATCACCTCTTTAAAAGCCCCCTGTTCCTGCTGGTGGGCCGAATCACAGCCTTTGGGACAGGAGTACACTGTGTTTTTCCTTTGCTAGCAAAGCAATAAACCTTTTTCCTTTTTCTCAAAAAATTGGCATGGGGACAAGGACTGAGCTTTCAGCCACACTGCCACTGAGCTACATTCTCAGCGCTTTTTATCCTAAGTAACCAAGGATGGCTTCAAACTTGCCGTTCTCCTGCAGCCTCCCAAGTCTAATTCATTTAAAGTTTATTAACTGCTTTTGGTGGATACTGTTGTTTCTGTCTGCTTAGCATTCCTTGTCCCTTATTTTGGTAACAGCATACTGGTTTGCCCTTGGAAAAAATTCTAGGTATCCATTCTCAGTACATGTTATTGTGGGAGAAGAAAGTGGTTTAAGTTCTGGTCTAGCATGTGAGCCTGTTACTGGTCCAGCAAATCAGGGTCCTTCATTCATGATGGAGGCTGTGATTATTTCAGACTTTCATAAGTGACACAAACCTGGCCAATGGGACACAGCCCCAGAACCTTTGCTGAAAACTTTGCAACAGAGTTATCTTTCTGAAGTAGCTAAGCCAATAGACTAGAGTCATGTTTGCCATAATCCAATGCAAAAGAAAACAGAACTGATGCAGAGAAGGTGGTACACACCTGTGATGCCAGGTTGAAGCAGGAGGATCACAGGTTCAAGACCAGTCTCAGCAATTAAGCTAGACACTGTCTCAATATAAAGGTCTGGGGGCATAGCTCAGTGGTAGAGTGCCCCTGGGTGCAATCTCAGGAAAAACAAACACACAATACAACACAAAGGACAGAGAGGGAGAGAGAGGGAACAACTGAGAGTAGGAAAAAGAAAGATAGATCTGATGGGATTGTTTGGGGTTCTGAATAAATCACACCTAGGTTTTTCCAATACAAGAGCCAAGCAGTTGGTTTTTCTTCATTCTTTCCCTGTCTACGCAATTAGCATGTAGTTGGGGGTATTCAACAAATGTTGACTAATTTGTTTGTTAATGAAATGAAGTCTTCAGTCACAGATGACAAGGTAAAGAGATTATTCAAATTAGGTACTGAAATGTTTTGATGATTCATTCAAAATTGCATAACAGGGGGCTGTGGGCGTAGCTTAGCCTAGCATGCTCCAAGGCTCTGGGTTCCATCCCCAGCACGAAAAAGAACAGACAAAAAAAACAAAACAAAAACAAACAAAAAACTTATGACACATATGTGTACAAGATGAAAAAAAGCATCTTGTGTAACTATGATACGTTAGTATTAAGTACTATCCATTAATTATTATTTGGCTTTGTATAATATACCAAATAATTCTCATACTTGTTACCCAGAACTATTCAGTTTAAAGGATGAGTAGTCTGCTTGCCTGGTTCTAGTTTAGGATCTAAGAGCTCAGAGCCCCTGAGCTTTTGAGATCTGAAACCAATCAGTTTACTTCATCTGCTGCATCTGTAAGAGCTGACTTGAATAAGGGATTCAGGAAGCAGGTTAAGTGTTAAGTCTGAGGTTTTCTTCTTTGTTCATACAGAGTTCTAAAAATTGAAAGGATGTCTTCAAGTAATTCTTTATTCTTTTAACATGCTGCCATCATGTGGTTGCTTTCCTCATTCACATTCAAATGTCTCAAAGCTCACAAGGTTATATCTACCCTAACTCAGCAAGGTGCTAAGGAGGAAATACCTGAAAAAGTGGAAGGTGAATAGAACTCATTTTCCCCATAATCCTAATGTAGAGTAAGTAGAAATATATGTGTACGATTTACTAAATTTGTGAAATAAGTATAATTTGCCAAAATGCAAAGTGGAATATGGTGGGTTTCAAAAGAGATCTAGAATACAAAGGAGAGAAAGGGGTTCACTTAGCCTTCAGCTTATTTTTAAAATTTCTAGTCTGTATTTTCAACAAAGCAATTTCATAAAATTTGACGTATTTGCTTATACTATTAATACCTTTCAACATCTCAGCAATCATCTCTATTGAACGAGATGCTAGAGACCAACAATTTGACAAATGTCTCAGTAAGTTAAAAACTAAAAGTGAGAATCTTTGCCCATAGTTTGATATAATAAAAATGCCTAGGACCTGTAGAACCTTATGTAGCTCACATTATTATTTTTGAATCCTATGAAATAGATAAAGTGGGTGTGTTTAAGTAGATTCCATGAAAGTTTTCTGATTCCAAGCCAGGCTTGGTAACGCATACCTGTAATACCAGCTACTCAGGAGGCAGAGGCAGGAAGATTACAAATTCCAGGCCAGTCTGGGCAAATTAGTGAGATCCTGACTTAGAATAAGAAGGGCTGGGGATATATCTCATTGGAAGAATAATAGCCTAGCATGTGTAAGGCCCTAGATTCAATCCTCAGCAAAAAAGAAAAAAGAAAGAAAAGAAAATTTCTGACTTCTTTATATTTGTTTTACTGCATCTTACTTAACACGAAAGTGCCTTAAAATATAGTTTAATTAGATTGGATGAAATATGTGAAAAATATGTTATGAATTTTGAGGTTTTATATATGATTCTTATAATTAAAGTAAAGTTGGCACTATTAAATTCTATTATAATATTGCCAAACTGTTGGCAGAATAAGCTTTAGCACCTAGAGAGAAAGATTTAGAGAAATTGTACTTTTTAAAATTAAACAAAAATGTTTTTGGTTCCACTCATAGGATAAATACTTACTAAATTCTGCTTATATTTGTTAGATCATGTCTTCAAATTGTTTATTAAAAATATTACAACCTTAGATTATATACTGTTAAATAAAAATAATGGGATGCCATTGTTTTGGACAGACCAGACTAAAAATCAAAACAGAGTTGTTCGTGATCAAGTTACAAACTGAAACTAAGCTGTATATGCCTCTTCCAAGAAATCAGGATTAGGGAAATAACAGCCAAATTTCCCTTACAAGCACATTTCAATTGGCAGGATAAAGATGTTCCCTCTGCTTTAATCCTTACAGGGAAAAGGGTAACCTAAAGCAAAATCTGATGCTAACTAATCAGTTGCCTTTCTATTGTTGGCCTTAAAAGGAAAGTAACTTTGAAATGACCAATAAGCATTTTTTTTGGGGGGGGGGGGCGCGGGGGGAGTGTTTTTGCTTTCTCTAACTTTTTCTGTCTATAAAACAACTTTTTCTGTTCAGCTAGCTCATCAGAACATTCATTCAATTTTATGGAGTAAAGGGTTACCCTATTCTAGAACATAACTGTGATTTTTGTCCTTTGACAGATCTAAGAGGCCTTCTCAGGTCTGCCCACATTCAGGAATGCTATTGTCTTAGTCTCCCAGCCCTCAACACTACTTTCTTCCCAATACAGCCATCAGAGCCTTGTGCCGTTTCCCTCCTCTCCTAAAGAGGAGATCACCAACAAAATCAGTGTCATGAGTTGATGGCGTTGCCCTCCCCGCAGATTCGTATGTTGAAGTCCTAATGCTCAGTACCTCAGATTGTGACCTTATTTGGAAATAAGATCTTTACAGAGGTAATAAAGTTAAATGAGATCATTAGGATGGGACCTAATCCAACATGACTGGTATCTTTATAAAAAGGATAAATTTGGACCTGAGACATTTACTAAGGGAAGGCAATGTGAAGACAGGGGAAAGATGGCCATCTACAAGCCAAGGAGAGAGGCCTGGAACAGATGCTTCCCTCACAGCCTTCAAAGAAGCCAACCCTTATGACACTTTGCTCTTAGATGTCCAGCTTCAGAACTGTGAGAGCATTAAAATTCTGTTGTTTACGTCACCTGGTCTGTGGTACTTTATTACAGTAAACCTAGCAAGCTAGTACAATTAGATGGAGGAAATGAGTTATACTTAAACTTCTTTGTGTATCTTTTTAGCTAGCTCTAATTTAACTGTTCTAATTCCAGAAAATACAAAAACAATAAATTATTTCGTCCAGGAAAACCTTAGTGTGCATTAAACCATTCTTGTGAAAAAGAAAGTGGCTGGAAAGAGATTGTGTAATTTAATTATCAGAGTAAAGGATTATAAGTTGGTTCTTCCAGACATAAATTTTGGCTTTGGCAGTTAATTCTCTAACTACATCCTCCTATTTCCGTATCCCAGCCAAACTCCTATCAGGCTATGTGAAGAGAGGACCAAATTATGTTCTTCCTTAGCCTTCAATATTTCAGGCCAAGAGAAAAAATAATTATTAGTTTTATGATTCTCAAGTAACAGTCTTTTAAAGACCATTACCCAAAGAATTGAAGAAAATCATTTGAGAATTGTCAGCTGCAACCGTGGATATTTTTAACTGTCCAGAATCTAAACATCTGTTCAATTATGGAGCCTCCCCACCTTATGAGACAGATACTGCCTCCAAATATGGAGACTAAAAATCCCTGATTACTGGGTTCCATGGATTTCCTTTCAGGTATAGCATGGACATGGAACAAAGTCACAGACCAGACATGGTCTATCCTAACCAAATCAGCAGTTGTGAATCCAAAGAAGCAAGGACTGATCCAAATAAAAAAGAGAAGAAGAAGAAGAAGAAGAAAAAAAAAAAAAAACAAGTATTGTGGGCTGGGATGTAACTCAGTGGTACAGTGCTTGCTTAGCATGCATGAGGTCCTGGGTTTGATCCCTAGCAACACACACACACACACACACACACACCTCTTAATCAGGAAATGGATTCATGCAGAAAATATCTGCAAACTTGATTCTAGCCAAATAACCTATCTCTGTATTATTTGCTTTTACAATGTGACACGTCTTCCTCTTATCCTGGATTTCACCTTAGAAAAATATTTTCTATGCTCTTAGGTTGGGGAAACTTGGCAAAGCAGTACTGCAAGTGTCCAAGTTCTATGAATATAGATGAAAAAGGCTGATACACATAAAAAAGAAAAAGAGAGGGGTACAGGTCAGAGTGGGAGAGAAGGGGTCTTTCAACCACTGAGCATGTTTACAAAACCTCTGTCAGGTCTGCCTGTCTCCAGGGCCTTGGGAGAAATGTCTTTCAATCACAGAAAGCAAAGCAACAGGAGATGGCAAAGGTACCCTGACAGCTGAAAGAGACTTTAGGTCGGATATAGAATTCTCTTCACTCTTCAATATTTATATATGAAGGCCAAGGGGGTATGGCTTTCCCCAAATCATATTACACGAATGCAGCAGAATTAGTATAATTTTTCCCCAACCAACATGCACCTTCAACTCCAAGTCCAGTGGGTTTTCTTTTTTTTTTTTTCCAGTTTGTCATTTGTTGTCTTCCTCCCCAGAAATGATCCTTCCACATGTGGAGACGTTTCTTCTTCCATTATCAGCACAGAGATGTGACAGTGAAGGCGAGTGTTTTCCCTTTCTCTTGTAGACATAGAGTCAAAGCTGCTGAGTTTCTTGGTTTTTCTATTTGATAAAACTCTTGAGGCTGCCCTCCCAGCCTGCAGACTAAGGAAGTGTGAAGTGATCCCAGGGGTGTAGGGTGGGGGTGGTAATGCTGTGTTCTAGCCAAAGCTGCAAAGATCAGAAGCCAACTTCAAGTTAGAGGGAAGCCAAGAGGCAGAAGCAGTGTTCTCAGATTTCACATAATCCAAGGAAAGATGTAGGAACAGGTTTCACATGAAGTGGAAAGTTGGGAACCAAAAAATATTTTCTATGCTCTTTCACTTTTGCATCTAACAGGACAAAATAAAAGGAATAAATTAAATTATTGTAGTTGAATCTTTAAAAAATTATTATATGAAAATGGAATTGGTTGGGGCTGGGGATGTAGCTCAGTGGTAGAGTGCTTGCCTAGCACGTGAGAGGCCCTGGGTTCGATCCTCAGCACCACATAAAAATAAATAAATAAAATAAAGATATTGTGTCCAACTACAACTAAAAAATAAATATTAAAAAAAGAAAATGGAATTGCTGAAACATAGATGATCAGCCCTTGAAAAGAAAAAAAGTCAAGATTTTAGCTTAATACTTTAATATGAGCTTAAGGCATATTGACAGAAATATATATATAAAACTCGGCATAAGAAACCTGTATTATTCATACCATACATGGAATATTGTGCTCTGTTCCAAATACCATGAAAGAAACAGAGACACTAAAAATATCCATTGGGCAGTTGTCATATTGGTAAAAAATGCTAAAATCCTAGAAAGTCCAGAGGAAAGACTATAGAAGGAAGACTTAATTTTTTTATTCTCTTTAAACATTCAAAAAACAATATTAGAATAATTTTGCATTACTGTTGGTCAGAGATAGTATAGATTAGTGACAGTAGTTGAAATGGAATAGTGTGTTGTGGGTGGCATTTCATGTCATGGAAGGATCATATGCAGGCTACCAAGGGGATCCCTGTTCTTCATTGAATGGTAGAAAAGAAACTTTTCAACTCATATATCAATTCAGGGAGAAGAAAAAAAAATTCAGGACTCGTTTTTATTGTTGTTAACTCAAAATAACTTTCTTGAATTCCATTGGGGAAATTTTTATACAAATTTGATTAAATTCTTTCACCAACAGCAGGATGATGACTTCATCACTGTTTTATAGCTATCAGAATATATTATCTAGACATGTTTTTAAAATGGCAACCTTTTTAACCCGTTGGTATAGTGCTTGAGTTTACAAAATGCCCTTAGGTGTTATCTCATTTCACTCTTCAAATATCTCTGCAAAGTAGATATTACTCTCCCCAGGAAACAGGTAAAATGACTTGCCAGAGATCTTAGTAAATAAGAACATTGTTCAAGGGAGATTTAGTTCTTTCCTTTCAATGGGAAGTTTAATGATGAAGCCGGTTTCCCTGGAGACTTTTTCTTTTCTTTTTTCTTTATCACTCTGCTTACTAAGAAACTGAAAAGAAGCCAACCACTGCATCCCAAGCTCAATGTGCATGCCCCTTTCAGACTCAAGAGAATTTTCAGATGAGAGTCGATTTGTTGAAACAAATGAAATGTACTTTGTGAACCTAAAATAAAAATGTTGCTTTAAAAAAAAGTTTATAATCACTTAACATGTTAAAATCTCTGCGCTATTATGATTCTAAAAAATATTTTAGAAGAATCAGACATGTGGCACACGCCTATAATCCCAGCTACCTGGGAGACTGAGACAGGAGGATCACAAATTCAAAGCCATCCTCAGCAATTTAGTGAGGCCCCACAGCAACTTGTATTCTATGTGTGAGATTAAGCTGCAGTTTTCTTTCTGTGTCTGATTTATTTTACTTAGCATAAATATTATTCAGGTTTAATTCAGATCTTACATTTGAGTCTTGATTCAGCAATCCTACAGCTATGGCCTGAATATTTTTGTCCTTTTAAATTCATATGTTGAAATCCTCACTCTCAAGGTAATGGTTTCAGGTGGTAGAGCATTTGGGAGGTAATTCAGACATCAGAACAGAGTATATACATATTTTTAGGAGAGAATATTTACACTATGTTTCATTTTTAACTCCAAATACAATACTGGCATTATGCATTATGCATTTAAACTCTCTCTCTCTCTCTCTCTCTCTCTCTCTCTCTCTCTCTCTCTCCCTCCCTCCCTCCCTCCCTCTCCCTCTCTCTCTCTCTCTCAGAGAGACACACACACTCACACACACATATAGACAAGCATGAATATATATATATATATATATATATATATATATATATATATATATATATATAATCCTCCTGTCTCCGATAATAGCTGGAATTACAAGCAAAAGTGCCACCATTTCAAGTTTACAACTAACTTTTATTAGTTGTTTTATTGTTTGTTTGCTTTAGCTTGGGTTTCAATGATATAGGCCTTGTATGTTAAAGAAACAGAGGTATAATGAAGACCTCTAAGACCAACAGAGTATACCCAGCATCTAGCAGTGTTTAGGAGTATTAGGTACTGTATAAACATTTGTTAAATAATAGCACTTTGGAGTTGGGATGTAGCTCAATGGAAGCTCAGGTGTAGCACTTGCCTAGCATGCGTAGAGTCCTGGGTTCAATCTCCAGCACCCCCCAAAAGAAGGGGGGTTCTGAATATCAAAAATCCATCAGACTTAAACAGATGTCTATATAACAAAGTCCAAAACAGTATAATTTACAATAGACAAAAGGTAGGAATAACTCAAATGCCCATTGACAGATAAATGAAGAAATACAATGTAGTATGTACATATAATGGAATATTACTTAGCTTTAAAAAGAAATGAAATTATGAAACATGCTACAACATGAATGAAACTTGAAGATATTATGCTAAGTGAAATCAATTGGACACAAAAAGATAGGTATTACATGATTTTACTTATCTGAGGTACCTGGAGTCATCAAATTCATATCTTATATAATAGGATAAGGCTTCTGTTTTACCCTCCTTTGTTGATTTGAGACTCAGAGGAATTAATTGATTTTTCCCAAGGTCACAAGCTAACTAATGGCAAAGCCAGTCCTCTAAGTGCAGGGTAATAAAAGAGAACTCATTAAAGGTCAAAAGATTGAGGTCCAAAAATGACTGTAACAGTAATTATCCACACAACCTTTGAAAAATCAATTATCCTTTGAAGAAAAAATTATTTTCAGTGCTGGGGACTGAACCCAGGGCCTTGTGAATGACAAGCAAGTGCCCTGCCACTGAGCTACATCCCTAGTCCTTTTAAAAAATTTTTATTTTGAGACAGGGTCTTGTGATGTTGCCTGGGCTGGCTGGCCTCAAATTTTCCATCCTCCTGCCTCAGGTTCCTGAGTAGCCAGGATTACAAGTGAGTGCCACCATGCCCGGGTACTCATTTGCTTTTCTGTGTATTACTCTCTTAATTTATAAATTACTGTTGGTCGTAATAATAGGTTTCTATGACCTCACAGTACCTGTGGAAGCAAACAGAGATAATGTGTCTTTGTTCTTCCTTATTCATTTTCTTAATCCTCTTTCCTTAACCTTTTCAATTTATCTGCACTCAGTAATCTGAGCAAACATGTGGTCTCTCACTTTCCACACTTACTTCTTGAGAATTTTTCATATGATCTTTATTTTTCTTTCACTTTTTTTCTTTGTCAAAATATTATTTTTTAAATTTTATTTTATTTTATTATGGTAGAAGAATTAATATAAGATCTGCTCTCATACAAATATTTAAGTCTCCAATATTGTTGGCTATAAATATAGTGTTATAAACAGATCTCTAGAATTTATTTCTCCTATTTAACTGAAACATAATACCCTTTGATAAACAACTCCACAGTTGCTCTTTCTACCAGCTCCCAGCAACCAGAAATATTTCCTTTTAAAAGTTGAATAATATTTCATTATATATATATATATATATATATATATATATATTTATTTATATATATATCTTTTTGCTGATGAATGAATAGATGAATAAAATGTTGTACATATATAAATTAATTTATATACATATAAAGTCATCTAAATGTATATATATAAAAGTTTTTATACATGAAGGTTTGTGCAACTATAGCACTATTGTGTACATTAAATCACCAGAATCTGTTCATTAAGAATAACTGAATTTTTATAGATTTTGACCAACATTTCCCATTTTCCTCACCCTGCATTCTATATATATATATATATATATATATATATATATATATGTATATACTTATATTAAAATATATAAAAAATAAAAAATATAAAATCAGATACATGAATTTATGTATGTGAGTGTACATTCCACATATTATTTATCTGTTCATCTGTGGATAAACATTTTCCACATCTCAGCTAAGCAATGTTGCAATGAATATAGGAGTGTTAACATCACTTCAAGATCCTGATTTCAGCTGGATGTGGTGGCACACACCTGTAATCCCAGCAGGAGGACGGCAAGTTCAAATCCAGCTTCCCAACTCAGCAAAGCCCTAAGCAACTTGATGAGATCCTGTCTCTAAATAAAATACATAAAAAGGGCTTGGGATATAACTCAGTGGGTAAGCCCCACGGGGTTCAATCCCCAGTAACAACAACAAAAAAATCCTGATTTCAGTTCTTTTGGATATATGATCAGAAGGCTGTGTCTTAGTCCATTTGAACTACTACAATAGAAACTTACTGCTCACAGTTCTGTAAGGGGAGGTCCAAGATCAAGGTGCCAGCCCATTTAATTTCTGGTAAGGACCAGTTTCCTCATAGACTCAAAGGTCGCCTGGTAAAATATGAAAGGGATCTCTTTTCTGCCTCTTTTATATGGACGCTGATCCCATTTATGAAGATTCTGCCCTGGTAACTGAAGTACCTTCCAAATGCTGTACCTCTTGAAACCATTACCGTGAGAGTGAGGATTTTAACATATGAATTTAGGAAGGCAAAAATATTCAGGCCATAGCTCTAGGATTGTTGGATTAAAGACCCAAAAGTATGATCTGAGTTGAACCTGGAGAATATTATACTAAGTAAAATAAGTTAGACTCAGAAAGAAAACTACAGCTTGATCTTACTTACACGTAGACTCTAAAAATTTGAATTCATAAAATCAAAGTGTAGAATGATGGTTGTCAGGGGCTGGAGGGAGGTCTTGTCCAAAATCACAAAAGTTCATTATTCCTGATGAATAAATTAAGGATATCTAATGTACACCATAGTGTCTATAGTTAATATTGCTGCATTATATGCTTGAAATTTGCTAAAGAGAGCTAGGTGCAGTGGTGCACACTTGTAATACTAGTGACACAGGATGCTGAGGCAGGAGGATCTCAAGTTGGAGAACAGCATGAGCAACTTAGGCTCAGTCTCAAAATAAAATAGGGCTAAAGATGTAGATTATTGGTAAAATGTTACTGGATTCAATTCCCATATTAAAAAAAAAAATTGCCAAGGGAGTAGATTTTAGATGTTCCCAACATGCATACACACATACACACATACACAGAGAAATCATAACTTTATGAGGTAATGGATAGTAATTAATTATAGTAATCATTTAACAATGTATATGTGTACACACACACACACATACTATGTACATATGTATATATAAAAGTATCACACTTTAAATATAAACAATATTTGTGAAGTATGCATCAATAAAATGGGGGGAGAATCATACTTAATATTACAAAATATACTTTTTTCTACATAGACATCAAGAGATTTAAATATTATTCTCACCAATGTAATGGCACATGCCTATAGTCTCAGCAACTCAGAAGGCTAAAGCAGGAAGATTTCAAGTTTGAGGCCAGCCTCAGCAACTTAGTGAGGTCATAAGCAACTTAGCAAGACCCTGTCTCAAAAAAAAAAGTACTGGGGATGTAGCTCAGTGGTAAAGTACTCCTGCATCCAATCTCCAATATCAAAGAGAGAGAGAGAGAGAGAGAGAGAGAGAGAGAGAGAGAGAGAGAGAGAGATATTTATATGATTCTCAAAATTATGTTATTGTACTAAAAAATAAAATATAAACATTTTAAGTATATTAATAATTTAAGTATACAACAACATAAACCATTAGCACAGCAAAATTTTTAGAAGAGAAGGGGAAAAGCTCCAAGATAACTGATCTAAGCAACAATTTCATGGACATGACACCAAAAACACAGTCAACAAAAATAGAAATAATCAGTTAGTACTACATAGAACTAAGAACAGCAAAGAATTAACAGAATGAAAAAACATCCTGTGAAATGAGGCAAAATATTTACAAACCATATATTTTATAAGGGGTTATTTTCTCAGAATATATGAGCAATTTCTACAACTACATGGTGATAAACAAACAACAAAGCCTATTAAAAGCCTAGGCTAAAAATGGGCAAAGGACCTGAATAGAACTTTCTCCAAAGGCCATACACAAATTGCCAAAAGGTGTATAAGAAAATCATTAGAGAAATGCAAATCAAAACCACCAGGAGCTAGATGAGGTGGTGTACTCCTGTAATCCCAGCTACTTGGGAAGCTAAAACAGGAGGATAATAAGTTCAAGGCCAGTTTCAGCAATTTAGCGAAAGCCTATCTCAAAATACAAAATAAAAAGGGCTAGGGATGTACCTCAGTGGTAAAATACCCCTGGGTTCAATCCCTGGCAGCAACAAACAAACAAACAAAAACACTATGAGATATTACCTCACCATTGTAAGGGTGGATACTATTTTTTTTTCTTTTTTTCTTTTTTTTTTTTTTTTTTGGTACTGAAGATTGAAACCAGGGGCTCTTAACCACTGAGCCACATCCCCAGCCCTTTTTTATTTTTATTTTTATTTTTTTATTTTGAGACATGAGCTCGCTGAATTATTTAGGCTCTCGATAACTTGCTGAGGCTAGTCTTGCACTTGTAATCCTCCTGCCACACCCTCCCAAACCACTGGGATTATAGGTGTGAGCCACCACGCCAGCTGCATACTATTATTTTTTTTTTAAGACAAGTGATAGATGCTGGGGTTGTGGCTCAGTGGTAGAGTGCTCACCTCAAATGTGTGAGGCACTGGGTTCAATTTTAAAAAATTAAATTGCACACTTGTAATCCTAGTGACACAGGATGCTGAGGCAGGACATTTTAAAAAAATTAAAATAAAATAAAATAAAATAAAAGATACTGTGTCCGTCTACAACTAAAAAATCTCTCCAGTACAGGGTGAGGGGGGGGGAGAGAGAGAGAGAGAGAGAGAGAGAGAGAGAGAGAGAGAGAGAGAGAGAGAGATTTAAATATTATTCTCAAAATCATGCCATTGTAGTAAAAAATAAAATATAAAATATTTGAAATTTATTATTGAAAATAATTAAGTCTTTTTTTAAGACAAGTGATAGTGATGATGTTAATAACTCAATCATTTGTGCGCTGTTGGTGATAATGTAAAATGATGTCCTACTTTAAAACACAGCATGGAGTTTTCTTTAAAAAATAAAAAATTACAGTCTTTCTTTTTCAATTTCTACTTATATTTAAATCAGTTTCAACTTTTTCTAGTTCACCATCCCAAGTGAGGAAATACAGTGGGTTTAGTCAGGAAAAAAATTCACCCAAAACCTTAAAGCTAAGTCCTTGAGCATCCAGGCTGAATGAACAAGAGGGAAATTGGGGTAAGACATACTTAAAGCAGAAGTACTACACCAATCAAATGTTACTGTTCTGATTCATGGTCAGCGTGCAGGGTTTCCAGTGGAACGGGCATTGGAAAAAAACAAACAGCAAAGGGAAATTACCTTCCAGGAAATTCCAACAGCTAATCTCCAATATAAATCTCAAATGTAAATTAGTTACTTAAGAACTTGATTGGCCATTATTCAAAGTTCTACCAGTGGAGAGAAAACCATACCTTATTCTGAAAATTTTGTTAATATGCTCTGAGTGTGTTATGATTAGATTTCATTTCTGATTAGTTTCTTTTATCCTCATCTGGCATTTCCCAATGTAAAATACCTTATCCTTTACTGAATTATAAACAGTTTAAACTCTCTTGAGATGATAAAGCATATATGTTTTCTGCCTTAAGACCCAGAAACAGAGTTGGCAAATACCTTTGAGTTAATTTTGATCCATTTCTTATTTTTATGGGTGAGAAAACTGAAGGTCCTAAGTACAGTGACTTCCTCAAAGCCCAGCAGCTTCCAAGAGTTAGTGACATTGTAGATCCCTGAGTTTAGTTTGGCTCTGATCTGGATGATAGCAGGGGAGGGCAGCAAAAAATTTATCAAATAAACAAAGAAATTTATCAATCCACAGACTGGATTTTGTATTATTGAATTGGAATTGAAGATGTCAACATAACTCATTCCTTACAAATAAATGTGGAAATAAATGCAGTTGTAAAGGTATGTATATGTATTAATATATATGTGTATGTTCATTGATATGTGTACTCATACATGTATTCCCTATTTCTAACCACTGACAGGGTCTTGAAGTGGTAACCCTCCAACTCCCCTGCAATAAGAACACTAAGCACCCAGACAGTGGCTTACAAACCAATTTCCATGAAAAAAGAATAAGTCCTCTTTGAAGAAGTGACTGATGTCAGGGATGAGACTGACAAAGTATTAGATGAGCCTGGAACATCTTGTGCCCCAAAGCAAGAAAGTGCCCAGAATGACAGGGACATGTTAAAAGTACACAGATGCCAGCCTCTCTTACTGATCAAATCTGGGGCCCCTGAGGCACAGTAGTAAGTAATGGTCCTTAAAAAAATGATGCATTGTATAAAATAAGACACCATGGGTTTAATGTATATGTACAAATGGATACATAGAAAGTTTGATGAGAAATAGAGACAATTTCCAAATAACTTTCACTTCTTCAAAAAAAATTTGTTAATTAAAAAAAACACTTCATAGTGAAGAAACCTGAACACTTACCTTAGTCAAGTTATCCAAATTAATATTATCAATAATGGGACAAACTGGAATTAGGAGCCACTTAAAAGACTGTAGTGAAATTCAGTGACATCCCTGCCAAAGATGCAAAATCTGAGTGTAATTATGAGACTTTGTAATTATGACAAATCTGAATTGAAAGTCATTTCACAAAGTAAGTGGCCTAAAATTTTAAACAAATGTCAAAGTCATGAAATTCAAAGAAAGGCTGAGGAATAGTTCCTGACTGAGGAGACAAAAAAGACAGGACAACTAAATATGATCCCTAGTTTTGAACAGGATCCATTTACAAGAAAGCACATTATTGGGACAAATGGAGAAGCTTGAATGGAGTCAGTGGACTTGATATGATTTTGATAGTAGGAATGTAGGAATGGTGATTTTCTAATTTTGATAGTTATATTGTGATTTAGTTAAGATTATATCCTTGTTTGTAAAAAATATGCCCCCATGTACTCTCAAAATTCCTGAATATTTACATGTAAAATTTTAGCAAATTATTCAATAAAATATCTTTTATCCCCTTACATTGACAAAATTACATTTATGTTTAGCCAGCTGTGGTGGCTAAACATAAACACAAATTTTATAAGCACCACCTGAGACTCTATCTGGGGAAATAAAAGTGGGGGGCGGCTGATGATGGAAATCATAAATTAATCATCCTTTGCATCTTCTAATTTGCAACTATATGTAAATAACACAGCTCTTCACATTATAAAAGAATTTGGATATGGTGGATTTAAGATTAGTCACTAACTATCTAATGATTTAGGAAAAGAAATTTCATTTTATTATACTTGTAACTTTTCTGTATGTTTGAGATTTTTTCTTTTTCAATTATTTTTCCAGTAATAGGAATTGAACCCAGGGATGCTCTACCACAAAGCCACATCCCAGCCTTTTTAAACAGTCTTTTAAAAAGTAGGTAAAGAGAGTGGCCCAACTGGCAATCCTCCTGCCTCAACCATCCAAGTAGGTGGGATTACAGTACACCACCATGCCCAGTTTATATGTTGTTTTTTGTTTTTTTTTTTTAATTTCCTGGTGGTGCTGGGGATTGAACCCAGGACCTTGTACACGTGAGGCAAGCACTCTACCGATTGAGATATATCCCCAGCCCCTATATGGTTTATTTTAAACCTCCTATTTTACCTATATTCAGGTTTTGTCACACAGTTGTTAATAAATACAACTTCTTGAATATTAATTATTACTTGATACTTCACAGACCATTCTTCATTAAATCAAAATTTTGCTTTTCTAAAGGTTTATGAATTTTACTCCTATTGAAACAGTTGTTGAATATATTTTGCAGTCATAAAAATTTAGTATTATGCATATTTGACTAGTTTGAGTCAGGTGATTCAAAAATTATCATTCAATTACAAGTTAACATCGATCATTTATTGTACCTTTAAGCTGTAATGGTAAACAGCTATGTATTTTCAATTTACTTATCAAAGATCTGTGATATTTTAAAACCTCTGCCATTCTTCTCATCATTATGACTCTAATGAAATAGAGATCTAACTTTGTTTCTTATGCCTTAAAAATGTACCTCTTGAAAACTATTCTTCAATGGTACAGCACTTGCCCAGGATGCACAAGGCCCTGGTTTGATTCTCAGCACTGAAAAAAGAAAAAAACCCACAAAGAATTATACTTGTTTGTGATTGGGCTGCTTGTTGACAAAATCACATATCTACAAAGCGGTTCTGAAGCTAGGGCAATGCAATAGTTTCTTGCATAACAAAACATTGTTTCACAATAGTTCCAAGTATCCACTTTTTTGAATTTGGTGTATATTCCATTTGTGGTTCCAGCAATACTCATAAATTAGCATGGTTATCACCACAGCTGTACATAGAGTCTGAGGAATAATTTTCATTATCATGCAATTCATATTGCAATTGAATATAGCATAAATCTAAATATAGCATTAGTCAAAAGTACTATCGATTCTAAAGATTTCACTGTTACTTTAAGAACAACACAAACTTC
Organism: Urocitellus parryii; assembly: GCF_045843805.1. NCBI lineage: Eukaryota > Metazoa > Chordata > Mammalia > Rodentia > Sciuridae > Urocitellus > Urocitellus parryii. The sequence continues at coordinate 46,994,752 of NC_135540.1, read as the reverse complement.
CATATGGTTAACAAAAATAATTATCAGAAGCAAACTGATTACAATGCATGAACATGCTATGTAAAATTCAAGATGCATTGCTAAGAGTATTGCTTTTAAAATTTTATTAAAAATTCCAAATGTGCCAGGTGTGGTGGTGCATGTCTGTAATCCCAGTGACTCAGGAGGCTGAGGCAGGAGGATAGCAAGTTCAAAGCCAGCCTTGGCAACTTATAGATGCACTTAGCAATTCAGCAAGACCCTGTCTCTAAATAAAATACAAAAAAGGGGTGGGGATGTGGCTCAGTGGTTAAGCACACCTGGGTTCAATCCGTGGTACTCCCCACCCAAAAAATACGAATATTATTGCCTCAGCAAAATGAAGTTTAAAACAATTAAAACTAATTTTAAAACTATGTAAGTTTTAATAAATCAAGAAAAGTCATCTCATTTGGTACACTATCAACACAAATTAAATGAAAATCCTGATAATAACACAATTAGTAATTTTCTAAAATGAAAGTCAAAAGAACAATTTTTATAGGACAAATGTATAAAACTTATTAATTCTATGTGCCATTATACCATCTCTAAACATCATTGCTGTACTAACACAAGACCACACATACCAAATATAATTTAAATTATCCTTTACATCTTCTAATTTTCAGCTACATGTAACATACCTCTTCTCTCTCCCTCTCTCTCTCTCTCTCTCTCTCTCTCTCTCTCTCTCTCTCTCTCTCTCTCCCTCCCTCCCTCTCTTTTTCTCTCTCTGGCTGTTAAAAGGATTGAACCCACGGATACTCTACCTCTGAACTACATCCTCAGCTCTTTTTGTTTTGTATTTTGAGAAAGGGTCTCAATAAGTTCTCCAGGTTGGCTTCAAACTTCCAATCATCCTGCCTCGGCCTCCTGAGTAGCTGGGATTATAGGCAAGTGTCACTGCACCCAACTCTCTTTACATTTAAATTTTTTTTGTGATTATAAACATAAACATAATTTTGTTAATGAAAAAGTATATTTCATTCAACAATTGTTAACTTTTTACATGCAAATATTCAGGAATATTAGGAACCATAAATGTTACAGCTGAGTTGTTAAAATCATCACATAAAGGTACAAAATTATTAGTGTTTTATTCTCAAGAACCAAGGATTTATATCTTATTTACATGGCTAAATTTCAACTGATCAGGTGATACATTCTGATTCTGAAAAGAGATTATTGACTGTTTCTTATGCAGAAGAACTGTTAAGATTACAAAAACAACATGCTGTAGTAGGCTAATAATAGACATTGCCTACTCATTAAAGTACTGACAGCTGCATTGTTTTTATTCTTGTCCCACAGAAACAGTATATATCTTCCTGCTGTATTATAATCTACTAGACATAACTTAGAGATACCAAGAGAATTAAGATCTAATGGAACCATTAGATGCATTCTATCAATTCACATTTTATCTAGAATTTAAAAAATTCTAAGAGAATTATTAGAAAATAATAGGTTTTTGTTTTGTTTTGTTTTGCTTTGCTTTGCTTTGTTTGATACCAGGGATAAACTCAGAGGGCCTTAACCAGTGAGCCACATCCTCAGCTCTTTTTATTTTTTTATGTTGAGACAGTGTCTTACTAAATTGCTGAGGCTGGATTTGATCTTGTGACACTCTTGCCTTAGCCTCCTGAGTTGCTGGGATTAAAGGCGTGTGCCACCATACCCAGTGAAAATAGTAGTTTTATCATATCAGAATAACTAAATTAGATCCTCACAGATTTAAATTTAATAAACAGACACTATATATTGGCAATGCTAAAATAAGTTGATAATTAAGAGAACAACTTTGAGGGCTAGGGTTGTAGCTCAGTGTTACAGTACTTGCCTAGCATGTGTGAGGCTCTGGGTTCACGCCTCAGCACCATAAATAAATAAATAAATAAATTTTTAAAAATTGAAAAAAAAGAGAACAACTTTAACCTTGCTCCAGTTGTTTTTGAAAATGCTCTGTTCCCCAAGTATTCCAACATACCTACAAGTGAATTAAAGGAGTGAAGGCAATGGAGAGAAAAGAAGGAGCAACCATGTGGTATCTTAGAAGTCAAGGAAAGAAAGTGTTTAGAGGAAAGCATGGTCAAACTGCTGAGAGGTGAGAAGGCAGAAAACTGACAGGTATTCTGACAAGAACCATTTTGAAGGTCTAATGGGAATGAAGGCTAGATATAAGTGGGTCAAAGAGAGACTTGGAGGTGAAAAATCACCTGCTTAAAGATTTATGAAGCTTTCCATGAGAGGGAGCAAAGAAAACTCTTTCTTAACTGCAATAGGAACAGAGTAGAAGATGGGTACAGAAGTAGGGAGGATGCACGTATGACATTGGTAGTAAGAGAATTGTGATAGTTACTATAACAAAATGCTTGAGATAATGCATTTGTAAAGAAAAAAGTTTATTTTTGTTCCTAGTTTCAGAGGTTTTAGGCTCTGTTTCCTTTAGGCCAGTGTTGAGGCAGTGTGCACCATAGCTGGAGTATATAGCAGAACAAAGTTGCTCATTTTATGGAGGCCAAGAAACAGAGGGAGGAAAGGGTTGGAGTCCCAACATCCACTTCAAAAGCATGCCTGCAATGACTTAATCTCCTCCCACTAGATCCTTTCTCTTAAAAATTACCTACCCTCCCAAGAGTGTCACAGTCTGGTATCCAATCCTTCAAAAAATAGGCCTTTGGGAGACATTCAAGGTTCAAACTATAGCAAGCACATTCTCATAAAATGAGGACATCAGTTGTGTTAAGGGCAGCCAGGTGATTAGGTCATTTATTCTTAACCATACTTGGAGTCATCCAGTGGGCTTTAAATAGTATTGATGCTTATATCTCTATTTTTTGGGGGGGAGACAAGGGTACCAGGGATTGAACTCAGGGGCACTCGGCTACTGAGCCACATCCCCAGCCCTATTTTATATTTTATTTAGAGACAGGGTCTCACTGAGTTGTTTAGCATCTCATCATTGCTGAGGCTAGCTTTGAACTTGCAATCCTCCTGCCTCAGCTTACTGAGTTGTTGGGATTCCAGGTGTGTGCCACAGCACCCAGCTTAATGCTTATATATATCTCAATGCTGCACATTCCTCACCCCTGCACATTCTGATTTAATTGGTATTGGAGCATTCAGGCATTCATGAGTTTCAAAAGCTCCCCAGATTATTCTAATATATAGCAAATCTGAGTATCACCAGGTAAGGTGCCGCAGTCTGGTTGGGCACAAAATCACAAGCCACTCAAACAGGAACAAACTTTATTTTGAAACTCCCGCCAATGCCCTGTATGCTCCTGGGAAATATGCCGACCCACACTCGAGGCGTTCTCCTGGGCCACACTCCAACAGGAAATCCCTCCTCCGAATTCCCTCCTACCGCACTTCCCCAACCAATGGGAACTCTCCAGGAGTCCCTTAGCAGGCCGAGGTGGACAGCAGGGGTCTAATATCCATTTGAATGCAGATCTTAACATAATCATATCATCTCAATGGCTTGCTGGCGTCACCTTTCAACCAAAAATGCCATGCATCATACTACTTGGCTATGGCTCTTAGCAGTAAGGTTTTGTGAGGATAGAGAAGGTATTAGGCACCCACTACTTGCGTAGTTCCAGACTGCTATGTGGAGAACAAAAGAAATAGGAGTCATTCTTTGATTTCAAGGGACCTATAAAATCAGTAAGCTGTTTAGAAATCTAAAATATGAAAATGATTTGGGAACATTAGTAATTTTAGACATATTAAAGAAAGCAGAGTACATACAATATTTAGTTGCACAGAATAAGATAAAAGAAAAGTGGGGGGACAAATTTTGGAGATAGTGGCTGAGGAAAGGCCACTATAGAGGATCAAGCTATAATTTGAAGAAGTGAGGGCAAAAATTAAAATTCTTGAAGGGCAAGCCATGAACACAAAAGCAGTGACTGAGGAAACTATGAGGAAAACACATTGCAGGATGGCTGAGGGACAGGGTGAGAGAGAGAATTTTCATTATGCCACTTTAAAAAAAAATGTTGAATGTTGAAATGTGTAAAAGTTTAACCTTTTCAAAACTGAATTAATTAATATTTGCAATGGAAATATAGATTGAAAGACTATTAAGTATACTGAAAAATTACTCCCAGACACTTTGGAGGCTGAGGCAGGAGGATCACAAGTTCCAGGACAGCCTGGGCAATTTATTGAGACCCTGCCTCAAAGGGTATGTAGCTCAGTTACCACTGAGCTTGCCCAGCATGGGTAAGGCCCTGTGTTTAGTCTTTAGCACTTTGGTGGGGGGCAGGGACAGGGTGGACAAAAACGCTGGGCCTTGGGGCACACACCTATAATCCCAGAGGATCTGGGACTGAGGCAGGAAGATTACGAGTTCAAGCCAGCCTTAGCAATTTAGTGAAGTCCTAAACAATTTAGTGAGACCCTATAGCAAAATAAAAAACAAAAAGTTCTGGGGATGTGGCTCAGTGGTAAAGTACCCCGTGGTTCAATCTCTGCTACAAAAAAAAAAAAAAAAGAAAAAAGAAAAAGAAAAAAAAATGGTGTGGGGAGAGAATAAGAATTATAAAAGAGACAGTTGATAGATGTACTGGAACTTCTGGTAGCATCCATAGGAACATAAGGCTTTCACTGTAATTTCACCATAAGATTCTTTTATATTTTTGAATCTGGAACATCCTCTGAAGCCTCATGTGTTAAAGAGTGGTTCTTTCAATGATGCATTGAGAGAAGGTGGAAACATTATGAGATGGGCCTATCCTGTCATTGGGGATAAGCCCTTGAAGAGGATAGTAGGACCCCAGACATTCCCCTTCTCTTTCTCCTCTTTTGCTACCTAGTCATGAAGCGGAGACCTAGTAAAATATAATATGAAAAGGGCTGGGAATGTGGCTCAATGCTTAAATGACCCTGGTTCAATACCCAATACCAAAAAATACATAAACAAACAAAATAAATAAAAATAAATGAAAAAAATAAGCTCAGTACCAAATTTCAATAATCATCAATATTTTGCCATATGGTCTATCTCTCCTGCACTTAAAAAAAATTTTTTTTGAGCCAGAGCTTTGCTGTAATCCCAGCAATGAGGGAAGCTAAAGCAGGAGGATCACAAGTTAGAGGCTGATCCTCCTGTTGATGCAATTTGCTGAGACTCTTTTTGAAAATAAAAGGGCTGGGGGATGTAGCTCAGTGGTAGACAATCCCCAGGGATAAATCCCTGAGACCACACATACTAAAGAAATGAATAAATAAATAAAATTTAAAATAAAATCAAGGGGCTGGGGATGTGGCTCAAGCGGTAGCGCGCTCGCCTGGCATGCGTGCGGCCCGGGTTCGATCCTCAGCACCACATACCAACAAAGATGTTGTGTCCGCCGAGAACTAAAAAATAAATAAAATTCTCTCTCTCTCTCTCTCTCTCTCTCTCTCTCTCTCTCTCCTCTCTCACTCTCTCTTAAAAAAATAAAATAAAATAAAATAAAATAAAATCAAGGCCACACCACAGCCTGGAGATCCAGAGGAGAGGCCCACCCCATGCCTGCATGCCAAGAGTAACCCCATGCTGGGGTTTCTTATTCACCAAAGTGTTGCTCCAAAGCCCAACATCAGGGTACATATAGGCTTGGGGCTGCCACCACTACGAATCCAGGATATTGCTGCTTCTATCAAGGGACAACAATAAGGACCTGATAAGACATCAACAAGGTCCCTGTGGGCCTAGCTGAACCAGAGGTTTCTCTACAAGGGGTGCTAACAGTTATCCTGTTTCTGAGGTAACAGGGAGTCTTGCAAGGCATTGCCTATCTCTTGTTTCTCCTACTAACAGCCAACTTCTTATGATTACCTTCTCACTTGTCATATAATCTAATACATCCATATTCTCACATCCTACCTCATAAACATCTCAGCCAACCCCCCAGTTCCCGCTGCTACTATTAGGAACTATAAACCATTACATAAACCTATTGACTATAAGGTAGAAGATAATCAAACTCATCATTTCTGATTATAGTGACAAAACTGTAAATGTAAAAATAGAAGCTAACTGATCTATGGCTGCATGTTGGGTACATTGAGTGCTGTAATATTGATCTCTCCCTTAAAAGTGAGGTATTGGTAGCCTATAGGGACACTATAAGACAATAGGGCAGAAGCTGTAATACCTCGGATCTACACTGCAAGAGAGGAAGACACATAGACATCATGAAAAAACAAGGGAGGAAAGTGCCCCAAACAAACCAAATACCACAAACAATAGAATCCATAGATAGTGCAGTAGGTGAAATGTCAGAGAAGGAGTTCAGAACATACATAAATAAAATGATTTGGGAATTTAAGAACGACCTAAGTGAGCAGATGTAGGCAAAAATCAATCACTCCAACAAAAAGATAAGAGAACAAATACAGGTTGCAAGAGATTACTTAAAGAAAGAGATAGAGATACTGAAAACAACAACAACAACAACAACAGAAATCCTTGAAATGAAAGAAACAATAAGCCATTAAAAAATCTCAATGGATAGCATCACCAATAGACTAGATCACTTGGAAGTCAGGACTTCAGACAATGAAGCCAAAATATACAATATTGAAAATAAAGTTGACTTCACAGTGGAGATGGTAAGAAACCATGAAGAGGATATCTAAAATTATGGGATACTATCAAAAGATCAAATTTAAGATTTACTGTGATAGAAGAATGTTCAGAGATTCAAACCAAAGGAATGTACAATCCCTTCAATTGAAATAATGTCAGAAAATTTCCCAAGCATGAAGAATGAACTGAAAAATCATATATAAGAAGCCTATAGGACACTAAATATACAAAATTACAACAGATCTACACCAAGACACATTATAATGAAAATGCCTAGCAAAAAGAATAAGGATAGAATTTTAAAGGCCACAATAAAGAAAAAGCAGGTTAACTATAAGGATAGACTAATTCGGATCTCAGCAGATTTTTCAACCCAGACTCTCAAAGCCAGGAGATCCTGGAACAACATATACTAAGCTCTAAAAGATAATGGAAGCCAACCAAGAATCTTATATCCAGAAAAATTAAGCTTCAAATTGATGATGAAATAAAAACCTTCCATAACTAACAAAAGCTAAAAGAATTTACAGCAAGAAAGCCTGTACTACAGAATATTCTTGGAAATATTCCATGAGGAAGAAATGAAAAACAACAATGAAAATCTGCAAAGGGAAGAATTACAATAAAGGAAAAACCAATCAAAGGAGAAACCAAGTCAAGCTAAATACTAAAAATAAACAAAAATGACTGGTAATACAATTCATGTCTCTTTCAACCCTTTTGGATAAATTTTTACACATAAAAATTTTTATTACAGTATTATCTAATTTTTCAGGTTTTTGTTTATTTTATATTTTTGTTTTCTATTTCTCTTCACAAAGTTACACAAATATTTTCTTAAAAAGTTTTAGCATTTTATATGTTATATTTTAATACATAATTAATTTGGTATGTGTATATACATTGCCTGTGATATGAGATGATGTATATTATATTTCTTATAATTAAAAAAAATTATTCAAAATTCAATGATGAAAAAGATCAATCAGGGTAAAAATTGTTTAATAAGGTATTTTTAAAGGTAAGGGCAAGGTTGAGGGAAACCAACAAATTTTGTGAAGCACCTTTCCTTTGTAGACTTGGAGAGGTAGGAGGTGAAAGAAGAGAGAGCCATTATGAAAAACTTGTGGGAGAAGGTGACCTAACTGAAGTTATTCCCACCAAAAGCATGAAGAAACCAACTCACAGTCTAATAGAGCCTTATAGGAAGGAATAAATCACCCTACTCTTGTATATTCTAAGTTCATCTCTTTGGTGTTCTTTTTGATGGAACTCAACAACAAACTACATAACAAAGGGACTTATCATACAGCCTACAGCATATGTCTCACCAAAAGATGAAAGATGGAGAAAAGAGCCAATATGGCAGCCATTGGTTACATGAGGCTACTGAGATTTGAAATGTGTCTAGTCTAAATTGAGGTGTGCTATGTGTTAAATAGACATTAGATTCTAAAGAATTACTAGGACAAAGAAAATGAACATGAAATATCTTACTAACAATTATTTCTTTGCAAATTATGTTGGTAATCCATTGGGTTTAATGAAAATATATTAAAATTAATTTCTCTAATTGTTTAAAAAAAGAGAAGTAAAGGAGAACAAGGTAATATATTCTGTATCTTGACTGTAGTACTATATATATATATATATATATATATATATATATATATATAGTCATTTTTAAATTTATGTTGTCAAAATTCATATAACTAAAAAACTAAATAGAGCAAATTGTACTATATATAAATTATATCTCAACAAACATGAGTTTAACAAGAAATCTAGTTCATGAAGTGTTTTAACAGTATTGGCCGATACTAACCACCTGATAAATAATGGTTATTATTATGATTCACTAAAACAACTAGTATTAGGCTGTTTCATAGTGGGGTAGAAAGGGGGAGCATGGGAGGAATAGATGAATTCTAGATATGGCAGAGGGGTGGGAGGGGAAAGGAGGGAACATGGGGTTAGAAATAATGGTGAAATGAGATGAACATCATTATCTGAAGTACATGTATGAAGACATGAATGGTGTGAATAAACTTTGTATACAACCATAGATATGAAAAATTGTGCTCTATATGTGTAATATAAATTGTAATGCACTCCACTGTTATATAAAATCAGAATAAATTAATACATAAATAAAATCAAAATGTTTGGGGAGATGGCTCAGTGGTAGAGCACCCTTGGGTTCAATCCTAAGTATAGGGCAGCAGATGGATCTCTTATTTTATTGCAACATTGTAAAGCAAACAACTACAGAAGTCATTTCATCGTACCCTTATTTTAGTGTGTGCATCTTTAAAATTAATACAATTTTGTTTTTTTGGAGGGGTACCAGGGATTGAACTCAGGGGCACTTGACCACTGAGCCACATCCCTAGCCCTATTTTGTATTTTATTTAAAGACAGGGTCTCACTGAGTTGCTTAGTGCCTCACTTTTGCTGAAGCTGGTTTTGAACTCATGATCTTCCTTAGCCTCCAGAGCCACTGGGATTATAGGCATGCGCTACCATGCCCAGCTAAAAATAATATAATTTTCTTATATTTTTTTTTACATAACAAAATGTCATTGTTTTGTAAAATAATATTATCAATGATCCCTTCATTTACCTAATGTTAAATGCATATTAATTTTTTTTTTGTGATTCAAAGATTGAACCCAGGAGTGCTTAATAACTGAACCATGTCCCCAGATCTTTTTCAAAATATTTTATTTAGAGACACGGTCTCACTAAGTTGTTGCTTAGGGCCTTGCTAAATTGCTGAGGCTAGGTTTGAACTTTCCATCATTCTGCCTTAGACTCTGAGCTGCTGGGATTACAGTGTGCAGTATGGTGCCTGTGCCCGGCACATATTAAGTTTTTTGATGGTGCTGGAGATCGAACCCAGGGCCTCAAGCTTCCTAATGAAGAGCTCTATTACTGAGCTATAGCCCTTCAATTTTTTTTTTCAATTATCTAAAAGAGAAAAATTGGGAAGTTAATGACACCAGTTTCCAAATATGGTTCCCAGTTTTAGTTGCTCTGTCCCTAATTTTTTTTTTAATCTCATAATCTAAAATAGTTTTCCCCTGGTTAGTCATATGTAGAAGAATGAAACTAGACACTTATCTGTCACCCTGCACAAAAAATCAAATTAAAATGGATCAGAGACCTAGGAATTAGATCAGAAACTTTGCAACTCCTAGACAAAAACATAGGGTCAACACTCCAACATATAGATACAGGCAACAACTTTCTCAATGGGACCCCTAAAGCTCAGGAAATAACACCAAAAGTTAACAAATGGAATGGTTTTGAATTAAAAGACTTCTGCACAGCAAAGGAAGCAACTGGGAATGTGAAGAAAGATCTTACAGAATGGGAGACAGTCTTTGCTAACTACTCTTCTGACAGAGGATTAATATCCAGTATATAAAAAGAACTCAGAAAACAAATAGCTCAATTAATAAATGGGCAAACGAATTAAACAGACATTTCTGAAAAGAAGAAATACAAATGAACAACAATATAAAAAATGTTCAACATCATTAGCAGTTAGGGAAATGCAAATCAAAACTACACTGAGATTTCGTTTCACTCTAGTCAGAATGGCAGTCATCAAAATAAAAATAATAAGCCAGGTGTGGTGGCGCACATCTGTAATCCCAGTGACTCAGGAGGCTCAGGCAAAAGGATCCTTCAAACCCAGCCTCAGCAAAAGTGAGATGCTAAGCAACTCAGGGAGACCGGAGGGAGGAGGGAGGAGAAAGACTATAAATAATAATAAATGCTGGAGAGGATGGGATTATTAGTACAACCACTATGGAACTCAGACCAATTCATAATAGCCAAACTATTTAACCAGCTTTAACTAGGTGTCCATCTATGAATGAATGGATCAAGAAAATGGGGTATATATACACAATGGAGTTTTATTCAGACATAAAGAAAAATGAAACTTATGTCATTTGAAGGAAAATGGAGGGAACTTGAGAACATTATGTAAAGTGAAATAAGCCAAACTCTGAAGGTTAACAGTTGTATGTTTTCTCTCATATGTGGAAGCTACAGAGGAAGAAGGAAAAGAAAGATGTATTGAGAGAGGGCTGACTCATGAAAAATGAAGTGAGATCAGGGACCAGGGGAGAAAGGATGGGAAGGGGAAATATTGGAGAATGATAATGGCCAAATTATATTGTAATATTGTGGGCATGTATGAATATGTAATAGCAAATCCCACCATTATCTAAAAATTTAACACGCTAATAAAAAGGGGAGAAAAAACCTTAGTTAAAATATTTTTTTAAAAATCAGACCTTATCACATGTCAAAAGCTCCCCCCACCCACCGTAGTATCCCCTCTCCCCAGCTTTATGCTATTACTTTGTTGAGGAAACCAGGCCAATTTCCCACACTATTGGTGTGGCCCAATATTCTCTTGCATTGTCTGTCTGTCTTTGTTAGTAACTGGCTAAAATATTAGTTTTAAGAACTTGAATAGATACAGTTGCATTTTTTTTTCCTGTGGTCTCCTAGGTGAAACTGTATAAATTTTCATATAGATTACATTAGAAGGCATACAGCATATCTGGTTGTTTTAGTTTTAGTGATGTGAAGATTGATCAGGTGGCTACAGCCATATTCCTCCACTATAAATTTCCTTACAATCTTTCACCTAATAACTTTACAAGGGATGAATGGATTGATGACCTCTAAATGATTAATTTTAGAGTCTGAAAATGGAAATTTTCTTCCAATTTTACCATTTTTCCCCCTGGTATTTATTAGCTGGAATTCCTCGGAGGAAATACAGGGCTTAGCATGTTAGGCAAGTGCTTCTATTGTACAGTATTAACAAATAAGAGTAGTGTCCATGTTAGTCGTCTTTTCATCACTGTGATCAAATGGCCTGACAAGAATAACGTAGAGGAGGGAAATTATATCTGTCCATGGTTGATTGAGGGCAGTGCTCTAAGCCCAAGATGAGGCAAAACATCATGGTGGAAGAGCTTGGTGGAGAAGAGCTGCTTCATTTATGATTGACCAGAACAGAGAGAGGGGGAAGAGGGAAAGGGGTCACAGAATATGAACCCTTCCAGGACATGCCCTCAGTGACCCACTTCTTCCAGCCAGGCCCCACCTGTCTGCACACACCCACTTATTCCAATCAAATTTGGATGAACGGATTCGGTTATAGCTCTCATAAATCTAATCATTTCCCTTCAGAATATTCCTGCATTAACACAAGAGCTTTGGGAGGATATCTCATATCCACACCATAATGGCATCCTAATAGTAGTGGATTACGTAGATAGAGGTTTTATTAATTAATTAATTAATTTATTTATTTACTTATTTGCAGTGCTGTTCCTCTGAGGTACATCCTCAGCTTAATTAATTAATTAATTAATTAATTAAGGGACAGGTTCTCTCTAAATTATTGAGGCTGGCCTCAAACTTGTGATCATCGAGCTTCAGCCTCCGGAGTCACTGAGATTACAAGCCTGTGCCACCATGCATTGCAATATAGGTTTTTCAAAAATATTTTCACATTATTTTGTGACCCTAAATAAGTTTTATGATTTAGGGAGGGCTAAGTGCTGAGGCAATCAGACAAGAAAATTGTGGTGACTCAACACAACAAAAGCATTGGTATTTCTGTTTGTCAGGTATTCTTTTATGTGATCAATCTTGTGGATTTATCCTCCTCTCCTGCTTTGGAGTCATATGCATGCAGTACTCAACACAGAAAAAGTGCAGGGAGAAAGCACTCCTACTTTTCAAGAGCCTTGACTTAGAAATGACTCTTTACTTCCACATACATTGATGAGAATCCATTACATGGTTGCCCCTCTCTGAGAAGCAGTAGTATCTCTGGTGGAATGTTCTGGAGGTAGAAATGAGTCTTGGGAAGAGTATTACTTCATATTCTTTAGCATATTTACCCTAGTGTTTATACACACATATATAATCCATATAGAGAGCACATAAGTGAAATGGTGCTTTGTCACTCATTCAAAACAGTCTTTGGAAGTGTGTGAAGCAAACTGACCAAGGGAACTCTCAACAGGTGCAATCTTATGTTTATATTTGTACATGAGTTATCATTCAAGGCGAAACATCTCAGCACCTAGTGGTGACTTGAGGAGATTTGGCTACCTTCAAAATATGCAGTGTAAAGAAAAATGTGCTTGCTATGTAGATGAAATTTCAAGCCATGTTCCCCAGACTTTGAGGCCAAGTTACCACAGCCAACCAACAGTAGAGCGGTAGCATTTTCCATCTTGTATATCTGTGTTTTTTTATGTCACTGGAAATTGACCTATAATTTGAACTATCCATTAAGAATATTTATAAACCATCTTAATATGAGAACACAAATACTCCTAAACATACATTTAAAAAGTTCTTGAGCTGGGTTCAGTGGCACACGTAATCTGTAATCCCAGTGGTTTAGGAAGCTGAGGCAGGATGATTACTAGTTTAAAGCCAGCCTCAGCAATTCAGAGAGGCTCTAAGCAACTCAGTGAGACCCTCTCTCTAAAACACCAAAAAAGGACTGAGGATGTAACTCAGTGGTTAAGTGGCCCTGGGTTCAATATTCAGTACAAAACCAAACAAACAAAAAAACAATAAAAAGTTCTTGAGTTTTGATATACTTTCAAAAATGCTATTACAAGTCCTTTGTGTTTGTGTGTGGTACTGGGGATTGAACCCAGGGCTACTCTACGACTGAGCCAACCTCAGCTCTTCTTTTTTGAGACAGGATCTTGCTAAGTTGTCAAGGCTGGCCTTGAACTGTGATCCTCCCCTCGGCCCCCCAGGTCACTGAGATTACTAGTGTGTGCCACCTGCACTTGGTTTATAAATCCTTTTTTTTTTTTTTAAAGAGAATCTACTAGTATTTTTCTTGGCAACACTGGTTAGCAGCCCCTTGGAGTTTTAGATATTCATATGCAAAAGTATATAAATCTGTTATATATTTATGCAGCTCATAGATGTACATACTCTATCTTCAAGTGCTCTATAATTTAAAATATTCATTAATTTGATCAAGCTTTTTCTGCAAATCAGTAAAGTTTTACTACATTATAAAATTAATGATGTGAAGCAAGTACTTCCACATTATAATAATACACAATAGCACTGATTAGATTTTGTCCTTTCTCTACATATATTGTAAAATTATTGAATTTTCAGCTTAGAGGAAAAAGTGGCTTGCTTCATTTTGGAGAATTAAGATGAGTATACTATTTTAACTTTAAAACAGGAAATAAAAAACTAAACAGAGAGCCAACATGTAAATTTCCATATCCTGTAGTGAAATATGATAAATGGCTTGGACAGCTCTTGCCTGGAGTTGCTGGACTAATCTATTAATGGAGGAAGAGATCTACTCTGTTTCCTGATGAGATTTTGAGCAGTTGAGAAGGCTTATTGAAGAAATTAATGACTTTCACAAAACATCAAGACACGAGAAGATAGTGAAAACAGTACCCATCTAGAAAGAATAGCATTGAAGTCTTAAGGTTGTTCAGAGAAAGAGTTTACATATTTTAAGACACAGAAAAATCACAGTTCTGTATGGACACAAATTTTAAATTAAATCCTCTTCTGAGAAGTTTTCCATTCAAAAGTACAAGTCTATAGAAAGAACATGGAGGATCCTCATCTGATCTTCTGTGTCTGAATGTTCCAGAAGCCTTTCTTTGTCTTTTAAAAAGGAGATAAGTCATGTTCCTGCCTGCCTTAGATGTTTGCAGGTGGAAATGAGACTGTGGATGCAAGTTCACTGAAAACTCATGAAATGCCTTAGAAAAGTAAATAATCACTTGGAAGTATTTTAGAGCAGTTGATCTTCTTTAATAACATGTCTTAAATAATCTAAACCTGCTGACATATCTATTCCTACGCGCTATTCAACAATTCTTTTATCCCCTGCATGGACCCTGGCAATATTAAATCCCAATAAGGGTAATTCTCTATCCAACTGGGATACACTCCTTTAAATAGTTCCAATATCTAACAAGATGTCTCTTAGATGAGTTGACAGCCATATTTAGGTAGCTTTGACTAGGTCATACTGTATTAACAAATGATTTACTTTCCTTCACCATACTCACTCAAACACACACATGCATACACACCCAGAGTTCAGAAAGTCTATGGGTGTGGAAAAACCTGAGTCTCTTCTCAGAGCCGTTTCCATCCAACTGAGAGGTCTAGGTAGTCATGTTCATCTGTTTTGGGGTTCATAAATAATGTGATAGCCCCACCTTTTATATGGTTTTTACCCTAAGGCTGAATCTCTGAAAGGGTGTGAAGTATACATTGTGTTCTTTTAAACTCTTATTTTTTTTTAAGTATAAAATCTGGGTTTATTTTTTTACATTTTTATTTGTTTTTAGATATACATGACAATAGAGTGTATTTTGACATTATACATACACAGAGTATAACATTCTAATTAGGATCTCATTCTTGTGGTTGTACATGATACGGAGTTTCACTGGTCATGTATTCATATATGAACATAGGAAAGTTATGTTTGATTCATTCTATGGTCTTTCTTATTCCCATTCCCCTTCTTTCCCTCAACCCCTTTGTTTAATTCAATGAACTTCTAATCTTTCCTGCCCTCCCCTAATTGTGTGTTAGCATCTGCCTATCAGAGAGAACATTCAGGCTTTGGTTTTGGGAACTGGATTATTTCCATTAGTAAGATAGCCTCCAGTTTCATCCATTTACCTGAAATGCCATAATTTATTTCATTCTTCTTTATGGCTGAGTAATATTCCATCATATATATATATATATATATATATATATATATATATATATATAATTTTCTTTATTCTTTCATCTGTTGAAAGACACTAGGCTGATTCCATAGCTTAGCTATTGTGAATTAGCTGTTATAATGGAATGGAACCACCATTTGATCCAGTTATCCCACTCCTTGGTATATGCCTAAAGGATTCAAAATTAGCATACTGCAGTGACACAACCCATCAATGTTTATAAACTCTGGTCTTTAAATTTTTTTTAATTTTTATTTTTAGTTATACATGACAGTAGAATGTATTTTTGGCAGAATACACATATAACTTATTCTATTAGGTCCCCACTCTTGTGGTCACACATAATGTGGAGTTATCTGGTGGTGTATACAAATACAATGCTAGGAAAGTTATGACCAATTACTTCTATTGTCCTTGCTGTTCCCCTCCCCAACCCCATCCCTCTATCATCCCCTGTTCAGTCCAATCTATTTCTATTATTCCCCTCCCTAACCTCCTCTGTTTGAGGTTAGCATCCACAAATAAGAGAATATTCAGCCTCCAGTCTTTTTGTGGGGCCTCTTTTTCCTCCTTAGAATGAAGGAGGTATTTGGATTCCTTATAATACTAACAAGTTGTGAAGAATTTCACAGTTACAGCATTTAGCCAATGAGCTTTTCTCAGTTGTCATTCTCTAGTCATGTGGAGTATTAAGAGATTTATGTAACAACAAAAAGTTCTGATGATACCTGATCGAGTCACAGAATCTATGGCAATATTATCACTTTTAGTAAACAGAGGAGTATATTAAAGATCAACATCAGATTAATATGAATCACACAGAGCTAACAATGCACATGTGGTAATGTTCTGAACAGAATCTTATCAGATGGTGTAACCACAAGGAGTTGTCTTGTTCAGTGTGCAGTCACTGGGCCCACAGTGAAATCATGCTTCAATTCTGCTTTTGTTTGTAGTCATTCTTTTCTTTGCTATTCTCATCTGTGGTAACAAGATCATCTAACTTTTTGTCAGAACACTCCTCAGCATATATCTTTTATAAGCACTTTCAAATCGGCAGTTTTTATACATATTTATGGGATACAGTGTGATATTTCAAAATATGTATATAATGTACAATGACCCGATAAGGTAATTGGCATATCCACAACCTTAAACATTATTATTTATTTGTGTTGGGAGCATTCAAAATCCTACTAGCTATTTTTTGAAATACACAATTAACTCGCCAACCATAGTTATCCTATTGTGCCATAGAAATTTTTCCTCTTATCCAGTTGTACTCTTTTACCATCAGCTATCATTTCTCTGTCTTCACTGAACATTAACTGGGAGATATATGTTTGAAATTGATTCCTTTCACCATCCCTTCCTTTACTGCCAAAATACTACCAGAAAATTTCACCTGGATTCCACTGTCAGTCCTTTTCACAACTTCTCTGGCTCACTCTCTTCTCTATCCATTCACATCCACCCTTTTTATTTTCCTGTCTCTATAGATGGTTTTCCCACTTTATGTTTCAGACCACCAGTCTAAAACACCTGGGTATTTTCTTTGATACTATGTCCTTAATATCTACCACTATACCTTCCTAAAAGTCATGGTCACTAAATCTTTACATTTTTTCCTTCAAGATCTTTTACAACCTTCTCTTGGTTTAAGTGTTATGCAAGTATTTGGCTTTATACCCAAGCAATGTCAACATTGCCAGCATTATAACAAAAAATTTATTTTACAATTTTCTTTGTATGCCATGGTGTGCTAAAATTGAGGAACACTGTATTTTCCCCTTCTCAGGAATATTAGATTTCTCAGTTCTTCAAGGTAAACTGCTATGTTTCTCCAAGTATTTAGGGTGTTGATGTATAGAAGTTCCCCCCTTTTTCGTGGTTTTGTTTTCTGTGATTATAGTTACCTGAAATCAACCAGTCTGAACATCAAGTGGAAATTTCCAGAAATAAACAATTTATAAATTTTAGATTGTACATTATTTTGAGTGGCGTGATGAAATCTTACAATTCCTGCTACTTCCAGCCTATGACATGAATTATCCTTGTCCAGCATATTCACATTGTATACATCTCCCAAGTTAGTCCCTTAGTAACTCTTGTGGGATTGCATGATTGTGTTCACATTCTGCTTACATAGTAGCCTAATGCTATGTCACAATACCTACATCATTTACCTCATTCATTCTCATTACCTAGACATTGTATCATATCACATCATCACAAGGTGAGTATAAAACAATATTTTTGAAAGACCACAGTCACACAAATTTTATTACAGTATATTGTTATTGCTCTATTTCATTGTTGTTTTAATCTCTTACTGTGTCTAATAAATAAAGTAAATGCTCTTATAGGTTTGTATGTATATATGTATGAGGAAAAACAATTCATAGATTCATCCCCTCTAGAGGATGAATTTTGTGTTATCAGTGGTTTCAGGCATCCACTAGGAGTCCTAGAACATATCCTCTGTACTACAAATAGTTAGAATTGAGTTTAGCTGCTAGTGACAGACAAACCAAAATAAGAGGGGCTCAAACAGCCAGGTGCAGTGATGTATGCCTGTAATCCCAGTCACTTGGGAGGCTGAGGCAAGAGGATGGCAACTTTGAGGCCAGTCTTGGCAACTTAGTCAGACACTGTCTCAAAATTTAAAAAAGGACTGAGGAGATATGTCAGTGCTAGAGCACTTTCTTAGCATACACAAGGCCCTGGTTCAATCCCTAACCACCACCAAAAGGAAAATTTCAGGGAGATCCATGGCAAGTTTGATATTCCATAATATCAAAGACCATTGACCCTTTTGTTTTATCATTCTCTCATGTTTGACCTATGTTCCCAAATTCATTTCATGGTACAAAATGGTGCTCAAACTTTGTCTTCATTCCAGTTAGTAATGGAGTTAGGGAAGTGTTGAGAGCCACAGCCGAAGGGGCCCCAGCAAACTTCCAGCTGCCAGCAAACTTTCAAACTGCCAGCTGATGATTGGCTCACAGCGGCCCCAGCAACATCTAGCTGATTGGCTCCTCTGCGGTGATGCTCATTGGGGGACTTCTTTGGCTCCGCCCACACGACCCAGCCAATTGGCCTCAAGAGCAGGAGGATTGTGGGAGGTGGTGAGGCTGGTGTTGGTGTGAGAGGCTTGTGGGAAGCTGGTGGTAGCAGTTGGGCTTTGAGGGTTTTTCCTGAGGAGCTGTTTTGTTTGGCGTGTGTGGTTCTAAAAATAAAGTTCGTTTCTTTTGACAAGTGGCTCCTGAATTGTGCCCAGCCAGACTGCGGCATTTGGTGGCTCCCATGGGGAGCGACTGAGGGTAAGTGATAAGGTAAACTGCTCACCCCTGAGGGCAGGGCGAGAGGATGGGAAGCCATTTTAAGATTCCTCTTTTGTTTTGCTTCACTTTTGTTTTAAGTTGCCTGTCCCTGGAGATGAGTGAGACAGAAGAAAAACCGCTCACATCTGAGGAAAAACTATTTGCGTCTGAGGAACAGATAGGGAGAAAGGACAGATGCACATGTCAGGAGGATAGAAAGGCTACAATGATTTTGTGTTGTTCCATTTTTATTTCATTCTGTCTCGGTTTTGTTTGGTGTTATCTTGTTGGGTTGTATTATAGTAGAAATATGGGATCAGAAATTAGTAAAAAACAAACCAAAAGAGTGTTAAGTAAATTGTTAGAGGAAGGAGGCATCCCAGTAAAATCAAGAGCAGTCAGGGCATACGTTGATACAATACAAAAATGTAGCCCATGGCTTTTTGAGGAAACTCCAGAGATGGGAGTTCAAATCATTCCCACAGGGGTAAAAGGACCTCTTCCCCAGGGAACAGTAGGCTTATTATTGGGACACAGCTCTTCTACTCTAAAAGGACTTATGATAAGTCCTGGGGTAATTGATCCCGATTATGAAGGTGAAATAAAAATTATAGCCAGTTCTCCAAAGGGTATATCAGTAATTTCACCAGGAGATAGAATAGCACAGTTACTAATAATACCAAGCCTACATGATAAATTTTCCAGTCATGCTGTAGAAAGAGGTTCCAAGGGATTAGGCTCCACAGGTGCAGATTGGGCTATGCTTTCTTTAAATTTAGATTCTCGCCCCATGCTAAAACTAAATATTCAAGGACATGAATTTAATGGGCTACTCGATACAGGTGCAGACCTCAGCATCATCTCTCGTCAAGAATGGCCAAAACATTGGCCATTACAATAAGCCACTCAAACGCTTCGAGGCCTAGGAGTGGCGACTAATCCCCATAGAAGTGCAATGGTATTAGATTGGAAGGATCCTGAAGGATGTGAAGGAACTATACAGCCATATGTATTGGATCATCTTCCCGTAAATTTATGGGGACGAGATGTCCTAGATCAATTAGGTTTGACATTAACAAATAACATCAATCAAAATGCATCCACTATTATGACTAGACAAGGTTTTAGGAAAGGAAAAAGATTAGAAAAACAAGAACAAAGTATAGCAGCACCAAGGGAGACCAAGGAAGGGCAAACTAATGAACTGAAAGCAGAGAAGACTTCTCAGAAAGCCACCAAGAAGACCAAAACTGTCCAGTGTAAAGTGACCCTCCTAGATGGCACTGAATACAGCTGTGACCTGGAGTATAAGCCGTGACCATGACTACTGAAGTTGGCTCTGCATCTGAAGTGATAAAAAAGAGCCAACTGAAGCTGTTGTGGAAGAACAGATTTTAGATAAAGAGGTTTCCCTTCCAGAAGAAGAGAGACAGGCCAAAGAGGATGCTGAAGAAACTGCTCAGAGTAAACACCAGGAGGTTAAGGTGGAAGTCAAGGAAGGAAAACCTTCAGTGAGCAAAGCTGAGACCCAGCCTGCTGAAGAAGTGAGGGAGGAGAGAGAAGAGGTGAAGGAAATACAGGAAGATGAAGTATCACTTGTATGCATTGTGAATTCACCTGTATGCCTTGTGAACTATCTGTTGGTGCAGCGACTTGTGGTAGTGTTGTGGTATTTTTGCTGATGATGTCATCGGTGGTACAATTTTTCCAAAAGGAGCCGTCAATTGGCTTGGTGTATCTTCCTCCCTTCTGCTTGTCATGATCATTAAGCTAAAATTTGGGGGCCAATAGAGGTGAGGCAAAGAACCTCACCCCCCTGCTGGTACAAAGACCTCTCCACAGGTGTGGCTGTATACTGGACCGGTAGTCAGTGACGGGTAAGATCCAATTGCAGTGGTACCAACCTAAGACAGGAGGCTGACGCCTTGAGGTCAGCTCATCCGATAATGGGTAAGGACCATATGTACTAATGGACAACCTAAGGCAGGCACGGTCCCTAAGCCACATGCTTGTTGTTTAAACAGAGGGGGAGATGTTGAGAGTCACAGTCGAAGGGGCCCCAGCAAACTTCCAGCTGCCAGCAAACTTTCAAACTGCCAGCTGATGATTGGCTCACAGCGGCCCCAGCAACATCTAGCTGATTGGCTCCTCTGCGGTGATGCTCATTGGGGGACTTCTTTGGCTCCGCCCACACGACCCAGCCAATTGGCCTCAAGAGCAGGAGGATTGTGGGAGGTGGTGAGGCTTGTGTTGGTGTGAGAGGCTTGTGGGAAGCTGGTGGTAGCAGTTGGGCTTTGAGGGTTTTTCCTGAGGAGCTGTTTTGTTTGGCCTGTGTGGTTCTAAAAATAAAGTTCATTTCTTTTGACAAGTGGCTCCTGAATTGTGCCCAGCCAGACTGCGGCAGGAAGAAAGTGCTAAGTGAAGTTAGCCAATCCCAAAAAACCAAATGCCGAATGTTGTCTCTGACATAAGGAGGCTGATTCATAGTGGGGTAGGGAGAGGGAGCATGGGAGGAATAGATGAATTCTAGGTAGGGCAGAGGGGTTGGAGGGGAAGGGAGGGGAAATGGAGTTATTAATGATGATGGAATGTGGTGATCATTATTATCCAAAGTACAGGTATGAAGACACAAATTGGTGTGAATATATTGTGTATAAAACCTGAGATAAGAAAAATTGTGCTCTCTCTATATAATAAGAATTGTAATGCATTCCGCTGTCATATATAAATAAAAAAATGCTTACTAATATAAAAAAAAAAGAAGAAAAGGAGAACTGACTTATCTTATTTAAGGACATTTTCTGTATGTTGCACTTACCACTGCTGCTTTCACCTTTGGGAAAAAGCTTATTTTCATGACCAAATTCAGTTTCATTCTGATGACCATGTGCTGTGGTTTAAATATTTTTGTCCCTTCCAAAACTAAGCTGAAACTTAATCCCCAACTTAACAGTGTTGGGAGGGGCAGCCTTTATGAGGTGACTGAATCATGAGGGATCTATCCTCACCAATGTACCAAAGGTCTTGAGAAGATTTCATCTCTTTTTACCTTTCTATCCACTGGATATAGATTCATCCCCTCTAGAGGATGCAGCATCAAGGCACCATCTCAGAAGCAAAGAGTAACCCTCATCCAGACAACTGAGTGTTCTGATTCTCCATAACTGTGAGAAATAAATTTCTGCTCTTTATAATTCCCAGCCTCAGGCATTTTGCTACAGTAGCACAGAATGGATTAAGAAACCATGAGTCCTGTTCAAACTTTCTGATACTGAGGGAGATGGAAAAGTGGATGTAGGATAATAACTAGAAATCTCTGTCATAACTACCTTCTAACTGCTACTACTTTATAACAACTTGATATTCCAAACTCTCTTCTTAGTCTAGTTAAACATGAACTCTTCAAAACACTCCAGTCTACAATTGTCTGTCTTTTAAATTAAAGGTACTGTCAATTTGGCAGCTAATCTGATACTCACTTTATAATAGCTCATTAATGTGGTCTTAATGAGTAAAGCCTTGTTTTACTAATTGTCTAAGCTAGACTGAGGGAAGGACTTAAGACCTTCATATCTTGTTTCCTAATTGCTATTGCTCGGCACACTCTCTGGCAAGAACAACTGAATGAATATGCTCTATTTTACTTAATAGACTGATAGAACCAATAATTATTAGGGAGTGATTACATTATTAGGGAGTGATTATATATAATGTGTTATAGTGTCTGGTATTATATTCTGTCTTGGTTATATACAGCAAAAGACAAAAGAAGACAATATGATAATAAAAATGTTAAATGTTGTGTCAGTCAATTTTCATCACTGTGCCCCAAATACCTAACGAGAACAACTTATAGGAGAAAAAGTTTATTTTGGGTTCACGGTTTCAGAGCTTCAGTCTATGTTCAGTTGACTCTATTGCTCTGGCCTAAGGCAGAAAGTCACAGTAGAAGGCATGGAAAAGGAAAACTGCTCAGCTCATAGCAACTGGGAAGTAGAAAGAAAGTGAAGAGCCAGGAACAAGACATGATCCCTAAGTGTACCCTTCCTTCAGCTATGCCACACTTGCATACAGTTACCACCATACAGTCTATTTGAATTATTAATCCATCAAATGGATTAAGCCCCTAATGAGGTTTCACACAGCTCTCATGATCTAATCATTTCACCTCTGAACATTTCTGCATTAGGGATCATGCTTTTGAAACATGGGCTTTTCAAGGAACATTTCTAGATCCAAACTGTAACAAATTTCTATAACAATTTGATTGTTAGAAATGTGGTGAGGATATCACTATGCATGTCGATTTGCATGTTAGCTGGACAGATAAGTCTTACAAAATACAGATACAGTCAAGTAAGATCATATTTGGGAAAACAATATCAATTTATAGACTTACTTCACCAATTCCCCAAATCCTAAAGATCAATATTGATATCTATCAACAATAGATGATGAAAGAATAATATGAGAAGGTAATACTCTTGAAATTTTTTTTCTTCCTGTGGTGCTGGGGATTGAACCCAGGGCCTTGTGCATGTGAGGCAAACACTCTACCAACTGAACTATGTCCTCAGCCCAACACCCTTGAATTTTGATGTCAAAACATTATATTTCCAAAAATTCTGAGGACTTTTAGATGTGGAAAAAGTTAGTGCTGTAATAAAAGAGGTATTAGGTCACACAATCTTTGAATTACTTTTCCTGAATGGCAGTGGGTCTGGGATAAGTAGAGTCTGTTGATCCTTTTTGTACTCTATGTCTAGCATTTTGGAATTGCCAAGTGTGTGTCATCTGTGGTCGAGGAGGTGCAGATGGAATTCAAACACATGGACTTGGTTTTAGCACAATTAAATTCAGAGACTTATCTTACTGTCATATTTGTGTGAAGAATTCATGGAGAAATATGAATGACTTTTGTGTCACACATTAATACATCACGCTTTGTATTCTCCTCACTTCATGAAATTCTTAAACAATTTTATAAGGTTAGTTTATCCAATCAATGAAAAAACTGTGGCTCAGAGTTGAAATTATTCCAGGGCATATAGCTAGTGAGTAGCTGCCCAGACTTAATCCCAATTCTTTTATTCTTGGTTAATATTTTGTATTATATCACACTGGAGCTCATTTTCTGAATGAATCCTCAAAAGCACATTTTTAGTGAATGTTCTAAGTGAAAATAAGGGTTTTTTTGGGAAGGGGGTACTGAGATTGTACCAAGGAGTGCTCTACTCCTAAGGTACATTCCCAGTCTTTAAAAAAAATTTTTTTTTGAAACAGTCTTATTGAATTGCTGAGGCTGGCCTTAAACTTGTGATCTTCCTGCCTCAGCCTCCCAATGGCTGAGAACTTAGGCCTGTACTGTGGCATTCAGCAAGAATCAAGATTCTAAGTTGATTTTAATGAAGAATGCTATAGCTATGTAAATATAACTAAAATCCTTTTACGTAACTGGGAAATCTGTTCCTATTTACTTAAAAAGAGGTATTTAATGCAAGACATAGTTGAAAAATTAAAAATTCCCCAGTTGAGAATTTCCAATTCTCTACAGAAAATGTCATGAACAATAGTAGTTAACAAATATGTTTGAGAGAAAGTTTGGATGTTAGGAAAAGGCTGTTAAAGATAATAATAGTGGGGGCATCTACTTCATATTAGTTTTTCATTTCTCATGACAGAAGAAAATTCATTAAGTAGTTAATTTGATATGGCATTGAACAAATAGAATTACATAGTTTTGGTATATTATACATATATTATTATGTATACATTTATTACTATAAATACATGTATTATTACAAATACATGTATTATTATGAATACAAGTAGAGAGAAGGTAAGCCAAGAATATTAACATTTTTGCATTATACCTTTTCCAGGGCAGGAAAGGAAATAGGAAATTATTATACAACTGCTCTGAAAAGTGGGGAAACAGATATTGTCTTGTTATCTCAAGGACAAAGAAATTTATTGGGTATATTAAACCAATTTTGGATTTTTGGATGTTGAGTGATTTGGTTTTGTATATTTTGGATAGGTTTCAGGTTTGCTACTTTCAATCAGTGGAAGCAAATATACTAGTCAGGGAAAAAAGATTTAGGAATAAAAGATACTTTATTTCATCTCTCTCTGGAATCCAATGTAGAACAGAATAGTAGTTATTTATCAAGTACTTACTATGTGCCAACTACATGCTACTCATACATTGTATACCTTCTCTCTAATCTTTCAACAACTATGTGGAAAATAGGTCATACTATACCTATTTCAAAAGAGGACTTGAGTGCTGGGATTGTGGCTCAGTGGATTGAGCGCTTGCCTGGCAAGTGTGGGGCCCTGGATTCAATCCTCAGTACCACATAAATAAATAAAATAAAGGTATCATGTCCAACTTCAACTAAAAAAATAAATATTAAAAAAAAAAAAGAGGTCTTGAGCCAGGCACAGTGGCACACACCTGTAATCCCCACAGCTTGGGAAGCCTAGGAAGGAGGATCACAAGTTCAAAGCCGGCCTCAGCAGCTTATCAGGGCCTTAAGCAACACCGTGAGACACTTGTCTCAAAAAAAGGGGCTGGGGATATGGTTAAGTGGTTAAGTGCCCTTGGGTTCAATCCCTGGTGTGTGTGTGGGTGTGTGCAGGGGCACACACCCACACACCCACAGTGGGGGCGGGAGTGGCAGGAGGAATTGAATCTCCAAAAGGTTAATAACTAAGATGAAGCAGGAGAAGCTAGAGGCACAATTCATGACTACCTGCACCTGAATTCAGCTTCTCAACAACTATTCAGTGAGGCCACAGTGAATTCCTTTAGTTAGGCTTCAAAGAAAAGAGCTCATAAATAATTGTTTAAATTGGAGAAGATACTAACTTTGGTTAGAGAGCTATACATCATGAAGCCTCAATGGAGCCAAGGTTAACTATTACATCACGTTTCACAGCTTTCTATTGCCATTACATTCTTGCTAGTGATGACATCATAATAATTCCTTAGTTCCACGGAGAAGAATCGCTAAATCTTATTATAAAAATTACTGGGAACCTCTTCTCTAGAATTTATCTCCCAGATATGGGGAGATTCTTTGATAAAATTAAATTTCAAATTAAAACCGAATCTAAAGTACTTCAGAGTTCCTTTCAAAATTTTCTCCACGTTGAAAGTATTTGATTATATTAAAAGTGTAATGCACTATTAAGCACAATAAATACGAAAACTATAGATCATTACTGTCCCCAAGCAGCTTGAAATATATGCAGGTGTTATTAATCTATTAGTTGGCCCTGTAGCAGGCATTATGATAGCACTGTGAGTACAGTACTATTTTTTAAGCCCACCATTTGTAATTGATTACATGGACCATCTGTAACTGCTTGTGAATCATGTTAGTTACCCCACTGACATTTACCGAACATTTGTCATGTAGCAAAATGTTTAGTGTAGAAAAGTTGACACATAATAGCTTTGAGGTTTCACTAAATCAACTTTAGACACTACATTATTGATATAACCCGTGGATGTGTAGTCTCCAGAAAAACAAGGTTCATGATTTGATTAAAGGAAAAACAAAATACCGCCTCACCCCAAGCTTCCTGTGGGTAGACACAATGATCTTTTGTGACCGGCGAGGTGACTTGGCTCCACCATTTGTTCCTGCGGAACTATTTGTAAGGAAAGAAAGGGTGAAAGATTCAGCAGAAAATGAAGTGCAGTCGGTGGCAGGGGACTCGCCTGTGTGTGGCGGGGGCACCCGGAATCTCTTTCAAGGTTGTGGTTCGCTGGGTCAGGGCAGACCTGAGCTCTTCTACTGAACATGTCTGTGCCACCTGTCAGACAGGAGGAGCCTCCGGGAATTGAGACTGGACAGGGGAGCAGCATGCCTGGAGCTCCGGGTCTCGCAAGAAGAATGCGGGGAAGCAGATCTTTGCTGGCTAGGAGCTCGGGGTTAAGAGTTGAAGAGGGTGGGCTAGACCCTGAGGCAACTTCACGTGGTCACCAGAACTCCTCTAGAGGACCAGGGCCGGGGCAGGAGACGCTACCGCGTGCTCCTCCCCTGAGCCTTTCAGCTCCTCCTTTCAGACACGTGACAGCAACCGGCTGATCTCCGCGCTCACCGAGCCTAGATCGCTCTGTTTCTTTCCTCCCGCCGCTGTGCCCTTCTTCTCCCCAAGTCTCATCCCTCCGCCCTCCCCCACCTCCTCCCCATGCCCCAATCATGGCTCGAGTTTTGAAGCACCCGCCCCTCCGCCCTTTTCTTCGCTTTCTCATTGGCTGAGGCCTCAAGGACGCGTCCCGAGGGCGGGTGGCAGCCATTGGTGGGATGAGCAATCCGAGTTCCCGGATGAGGGAACATTCTGCAGTATAAAGGGAGCGGGGAAGGCGGGAGACAGCGCAGTTTGAATCGCGGTGCGACGAAGGAGTAGGTGGTGGGATCTCGCTGTGTGTCTGACTAGCCTTTTCTCGCCTTTTCTCTGCCTTGCTTGTCTGAGCTTCAGCAGAATTTGAGATGGTAAACTTCGAAGAGACGCTCGATGACTCCGCGGCTTTTTGACGGCGGGAGGAAAAACCCGTTACGGGGATGGGAATGAAGTGGCGACGGTTGGGAACGCGCGGAGACAGGATTTGGATGTGCGGGGGGAGGTGTTTTGTCGGCTGCAAGCGGAGCAGCCCCCGATCTCGCGGCGGGCGGCGACGGTTGGGGTTGGGTGGCGCGCGCAGCGCCGCTGGGGGCCAGCGGGCGGAGGCGCGCGGCCGCGGCGGGCGCGCGGCGGGGGGCAGCGGGCGGGGTCGCCGTTGCAGTGCGCGGCGGGCCAGAGACCCCGGCGGGGCGCGGGGACGCGCTCGCGCCCGGGACGCGCGATGGGGGAGGGGCGCACCGCCCTGGTAATTCTATATTCTCCGTTCCTCCTCCGCTCGCGGGCGTCTGCGCGCTGCAGGCTGGTGGTAAGGCTGGGAAGGACTCCGGAAAGGCCAAGACAAAGGCGGTTTCCCGCTCGCAGAGAGCCGGCTTGCAGGTCAGTAGTTGTTTGTGCAGTGTGACTGCCATGGCTTTTTCTTTACACCTCCTTTCTTGTTTATCATTGCTCTGGATGGGCGTTTCATCTTTGCGTGGGTGATGGGGTGTCGCGACTTAAGCTTTCGGATACGATAAATATGGGGGGGCATCGATCACGTGTGTAGGTGCCAGGACGCGTTGCTGCACCAGTGTCCGTGCCCCTTGCTTTGGCGCGCGTGTAATTTGCCCGTATTTGACTCATTATCTTTATGCATTTGTTTGTGTGCTTAAAATTAAGTTCCCTGTGGGCCGTATTCATCGACACCTGAAATCTAGGACAACCAGCCATGGACGTGTGGGCGCGACTGCTGCTGTGTATAGCGCAGCCATCCTGGAGTACCTCACCGCAGAGGTAAATGGGTGTACGCCTGTAATCTGGAAAAGGTTTAGGGGGCGGGGGAAAGCAGCGTGAGGGAAGGAGGAAAGTGATGCAAGAAAACTCCCAGGCCCTAAGCGCGGCGAGAAACCAAAGGGAACGCTAGAGGGAGCTGGTGCTAAATAAGGATCCTACTGAGCTTGAGTTTGCTGCTCTTGGAAATATAATTGCGTGCCCTTAGCTTTTGCATATCTTGCCATTCAGGCTATTTGGGGGAGGCTTCGAAAATTTGGTAGATTTCCACTCGTTAAAATTTTGACTGCTTTATGGATCTTGGCTGAGGAAAGTTGGAAGATTGATTAGATTCTGCCTTCTAGGTACTTGAATTGGCAGGAAATGCATCAAAAGACTTAAAGGTAAAGCGTATCACCCCTCGTCACTTGCAACTTGCTATTCGTGGAGATGAAGAATTGGACTCTCTCATCAAGGCTACAATTGCTGGTGGTGGTATGTAATTCAAATTTTTAAGTAAACTTAGAGAAGGAGAGAATTTTTAGTTTTAATACTGGATTGTAGTCTGGAAGAGGATGTTAAGTATATTTTTATTGATGCAGTATGGTTTGAGTTTTTTTGTATAACTCAATATTTGAACTTTTAAGTTTTTAAAGACTACCAATTGAGCAGTCAACTGCCTTGGTTTCAAATACTATCATTTAAAAAATATACTGAAAGAAGAATTAATCCATGTCACTCTCCTAGGTGTCATCCCTCATATCCACAAATCTCTGATTGGGAAGAAAGGACAACAGAAGACTGTTTAAAGGATGCCTGGATTCCTTATTATCTCAGGACTCTAATACTCTTAACAGCTGTCCAGTGTTGGTGATTCCAGTGGACTGTATCTCTGTGAAAAAAAACACAATTTTGCCTTTTTGTAATTCTATTTGAGCAAGTTGGAAGTTTAATTAGCTTTCCAACCAACCAAATTTCTGCATTCGAGTCTTAACCATATTTAAGTGTTACTGTGGCTTCAAAGAAGCTATTGATTCTGAAGTAGTGGGTTTTGATTGAGTTGACTGTTTTTAAAAAACTGTTTGGATTTTAATTGTGATGCAGAAGTTATAGTAACAAACATTTGGTTTTGTACAGACATTATTTCCACTCTGGTGGATAAGTTCAATAAAGGTCATATCCCAAACTAGTTGTTCTAAAATTGTTTGATTGTAATAGAAATGATTCTTTGGAACATCTCATCCAGCAATAATCAAGCACATTTTTTTCCTTTAGGAATTAAACACTCTCTAGATCACCAAAGTCAGGTAACCAACTGTATTATTATTTTTTTTTTAATATTATATAATGAGCTCTTAAAAGATTTTAGAAGTTTGGCAGGAACTGGAGAGGGATAATTGCTCTTTCTTGCACTGTTTGCCTTGCCTGTGCTTGTCAGTATGTGACAGCACTACATCATTGCACTGTTAACTGATGGACTTGGGTAGGTGGGGAAGTTATCTGCATAGCTACTTCCACATTAAGAACTTTTCAGTTTAGGATAGGTAGAATTACTGCTTTCTGGGTGCCAGGCACTGTTTTGAAGTCTGAAAGTTAATCAGTAATAACTTTGGGAATATACTCGTTTTTATTTTTTTATAGATAATGAGGATTCCTTTGTAAGTAGTAAGGATAGTAGTTGATGCTGCTAACAATAGCTCGACCCACTCAACATGTAAAAATTATGGTTGGGTTGCAGTGGATCTTTAACGTTTTGATACAAGTTCTGAAAAAAAAAAAATTTTAACTTTAAATATGGACATTGCCAAACATTCTAAGTGGTCCTTTTCCCATCACTGAGATCAACAGGGCATGGTACTTCCTAGAGGTAATGTTATAAAAATGGAAAAGGAAGTATTAATAGGTGAAAGAGCTGGTCCTTTTTATCTTGGCCTAGGATTACCGCTGCTTGGATCTGCTTTCACCAGAATAATTGCAAATTCCAGATTAAATTTGTATCTTTTGGAGAACTACAGATACAGTCTGGAATGAGGCAGTAAAGCAAGCCCCAGGGTTAGGGTCCAACGAAGCTCTGACGTGCCGGAAGTGCCAAGTGTGGGACTGACACGGTGATCCTCACCTGACCGAATCCTCCCAGGGACGAGGGGCCCAGAGGCGGGGCCTCGCTCCCTGGGAATTTTTTGAGTCTCCTCCCCTACCCCGCCGTCCCGGCCGCACGCAGGGCGGGCTCCTATTTACGCCGGCCGCGCCCGGAGGTCAAGGGGCACGGCGCTCTCGTTGCCGGTGGCCCCGTCCCCACCCCTCTTCGCGCGGGGCTGCTGTCGCCCGCGGGCTGTGGTGGGCTCCTTGGCTCTGAACCAGTCGGTTCTTTCTATCGGCCGCCACGTGGGCTGGGACGCCCAGGCCCAGGCCCAGGAGATCGGTCCGGGGCTGGAGAAGATGCGGCTCGCGCCGTAGCGGGGGGCGGGGAGGCCGCTGTGAGGAGGCGGAGCTGCGAGGCCCGCCCGTGCGCCCGGGCCGCCGCCGCTACGGTCCCCTGTGCTCCTCCCCGCTCGCCGCCGCACGCCCCCACCCGGGCTGGCCTCGCCTCCTCGGCGGCGGCGGCGGCTTCCCCGTCGTAGCTGTTCTTCCCGAGGAAAGGGAACCAGGCGCAAGCCATGGAGGGGAACCGGGATGAGGCAGAGAAATGTGTTGAGATCGCCCGGGAGGCCCTGAATGCCGGCAACCGCGAGAAGGCCCAGCGCTTCCTTCAGAAGGCCGAGAAGCTCTACCCTCTGCCCTCGGCCCGCGGTGAGACCTCAGTGCCCCTTCTTTCCTGCCTTGGGGCCTGGCCGTCGCGCAGCTCGCCCCCACCCCACCGCGCCTGAGGGGGCTGTCGGGGCCCGGGCCTGCCAGCCGCCGTGGGGTCCTGGGGAAGAGCAGGCCTGCGGTCCGGCGGTCGCCAGGCCCGGGCCCGCCTGGAAATAGGACTCCCTCTGCACCAGCCTGCCTGCGGGTCGCCGCCGCTCTGCTGACCGCAAGAGTTGTAGGCTCCCCGAACCGTTTTCGAAAATGCCCAGTCCTCATTCCCCCAGGAGGAGACTGGTCCAGTCTTACCGTAGGGCAGTTTTATATGGGTGTTTGATTATGTGGTCCCCTCTCTCCCAAATAAGGCCTAGTTCCCTAATGAAGTGAGAGGATCAAGGAACTCTGATGGCTAATCTCAGATTTCACCATCTTCTGGGCTTTGTAGAAAGCTGTCTCCATAGCAAACATCTTCGAATACCTGAGATGACATTGCTTTTCCCTGGGAGAGACGGATTCTTTAAAAGAGAGGAGTATACACTTTGAAAGATTGATCAAGAGACAGCAATGATTTGCTAAATAGCATCTGACTTGATAATACCATAATTTCGACAAAATAGATTAATCTTTAAGTAACAGTGTACTAGACTTATTTTAGTTGAAATTACCCTATTCATTGTCCTACTCTGTAGACTTCAAAGTTAACACACACACACACACACGAAGTTACAGAGTGCCAATAATTGTGCCTGGCATGTTTATGTGAATTATTTACTCCTTAGAACAGTCCTATACCTAAGTACTGGAGTTATTTTCCCAGGTTTATTACCCACATGAAAATATTTTTGGTAAACAAACGACTGAGTGAATGAATGAAAGTATCTTACCAAGGTCACACAACACTTAGTAGCAAAGTCAGAATAGTAGCTGAGCTTTGGGATTCCAAAAGGCCTTTAACCACTATCCTTTATTGCCTTACTCACTGGATAATATTTTGGTTGAGGTTCAAAATATTTCCAGGTTAAGAACAAAATTACTGATAAGAAGAATGTGGGACTACCTGTTTTATTGGTACTTTCTACATTGTTGAAACACTTGTGCTCTTTGCTTTTCTGTCTATCCTTTGCATTAACATTATAATTGAACTCTTATCAGAATACAGGAGGTGAAGAAAAAGAAAGGAGCTTTTTTTAAATTTTAAAAACACAAAATTTACCATCTTACCCATTTTTGGTGTACGAGTTAGTAGCATCAAATATATGCGCGTGGTGTAAAGGATATTCTGAACTTTTTCATCTTATAACAACAAAACAGTTGTTGCTTTTAAAGACCATAACCATTGGGAAAATTAAGATATATAAGTGTGAAAGTCAGTGATATGAATGTACTATAAGGGCATTTTGTAGTTATCTAGTAAAGTTGATAGGGTATGATGTTGGGGTAGTTGAAAACCCTAGTAGAGATGCAGACTGTGTCTCTAACATCTTGTAACCAGAGACAAGGTTCTTAGCTTTCATTATATATGAAATGTCATGACGGGGTTGATGTGAGCTGGAATAAAGTTATGTACAAGTACTTAGAAAAGTATTTTATGTCAAATACTCTCAGAAGATATTTTTTGGAATAATTTAAGAATTCAGGACAGAGAACGATCTAGAACATTTGTGGAAGACCCTGATAAAAAAAATTAGTGTAGAAGAAAACTAGAGCTGTTGGTTTTGAGATTTTAAAATGTTATCCCTGATATTACCTACTTTAGACTACCATAAAACTCTTGTATTTCAGAAAATTGAATCGTTGGGGCTGGAATTGTGGTTCAGGAGTAGAGGGTTCGCCTAAAACATGTGAGGTACTGGGTTCAATCCTCAGCACCAAATAAAAATAAAGGTATTATGTCCTCCTAAAACTTTTTAGAAAATAAATATTAAAAAAAAATCAGAAGGCTGAGACAGGAGAATCATGAGTTCAAAGCCAGCCTCAGCAATGGCAAGGCACTAAGCAACTCAGTGAGACCCTGTCTCTAAATAAAAATATACAAAATAGGGCTGGGGATGTGGCTCAATGTTCAATCCCCACTACCCCTCCCCCCCCAAAAAAAAAAAAGTTCAGTTCTTCTGGATGTACCTGTACTAAGGCAAAAGAAAGTATTTAGTATGGTTTCTGTTATTCTTATAGTTCAGTAAATGGAAAAACTTGCAACTGAATACTAATAAATTGCAGGATTTTTATCCTTTTAAAATTTTTTTCTTGTCAGGTAAGAAGTCTGATTAATAAAACTCTTCAAAAAATTGGTAAGAGTTTTCCTTGAGGAAAAACTTGATCTCCAAAGGGATCTAGGACATTGTTGCTTTCAATGTTTTTATTTGACAGTATTATTGTACAGTGTACTTGTTGCAGTGAACTTCTTGAATTGTACAACTTTTAAATATTTTTATACAATGAATTGAGTTTAGGTTTGGGAGTGTTAATATACATGTATAGCTACCACACAGGATAAATAAATTTCTGGAAAAATAATCTTAGTAGGCGGAAAGTAAGTTACATTTTGGTTTCTTAGATTGTATGTTTATTGAATTGTTGATATGTTTTAGACTTTGGTAGAGGTTTATAGTTTCACTGTTTTAATGTTTTACATTGCTAGTTTAGTATTTGAGTCTTTCATAGGGGGACAAATTATAGATTATTTTTTTAAAAGGAAAACATTATTATTGTTTATTGAATCAAATGGTGGCCTATAGCTTCATAAAAGACCATTCTGCATCTACTTTAATGAATAGGTAAGTTTAACGAATGGATTATCTATAATTCACAGCATCTGTCTGCACTGTAGCAATTAAAGTAATCCCTTCCTCCACTCATGTGAGAGATAACATGTAAATTTTTCCTCCTTTATTTTTTGCTATATTATTTTAAAATTTTATCTAATAAAAATGAAAATTTCTCTCCCTTTTTGTCTCATAGTAATAAGCAAAGCACTTTAAGCATACATCTGAAATATTTCCAACCTATTCTTTTTATAATAATTGCATTTTATTTCTATTTGACTTAATTAAAATTTATTAGTACAGATTATCTATTCTAAAGTTATTTCTGTATGATGAAATTAAGTGTTGCAAAATTATTTCCAAATTTCATCTAGTAGTCAAAACTATTTTGCACATTAGAGTTGAAAGAAGAATACTGAGTTTGGGTTTGAATCTTAATTATTAAGTAGTGTGATTTTGGGTAGGTCATTTAATCTTCTTGAACTTACTTCCTTCATCTATAAAATGGAGATTATTTTTGAATATATATTTTTCTGTGCTGGGCAGTATTCTAGGAACTAGGGATTCAGTGCATAATAAGACAAAAGTTCTTGTTTTCTTGAAGTTTATATTCTAGAGGAAATGTTAAGTATCTACTGGGCATAATAATGATTCGGTTACTGTCATTTCCTCCTTCTTTTCCTGAGCCTCAGTTTTCACAGGGTTATTGTAAGGATATTTTATTATCTTAATTACAATAAAACTGTCATGTATGGCAAAAAATAAAAACAATAAAAACATATGGCAAAAAATAAAAACACCCTGCATGATGCTTTGCAGTTCACAGTGTTATTTGTCTCATGCCATTTTTTTAGTACTTATTTGAGGACAAAATAATTCCTTTAAATTAGGATTAATTTAAGTTGGGATTTGAACTCCATATTTTATGCTTTACTTAGCATTTAGTTCTGCCATGCAGCATTTCATTTCTTTGTTTTTTGTTTTTGCTTTTTTTTTTTTTCCTGTGCTAGGGATCAAACCCAGGGCCTTAAATCATGTGAAAAACAATTGCTGTGTCAGAGCTACATCCCTAGCCCTCATTTCTTTATTGTTTGTATAAAATCTCTCCCTCTTTTAGATTAAAAATTCCTTAGAAGTCTTGAGCCATTTTGATTTTTATCATTCGTTCGTTTCACTACCATAATACCTAATGCTGTCTTACATATACTTGTGGCATGTACAGGTCTCTGGAATGATATTTATTTATAAAATTTTACAATTCTCAATAAAGAGGATTTGTTAAATAACTAAATAAGAGTTTTATAACTGTATGATATTCCATGTTAACACTTTCAGTAATGAAGCTTTTCAATAACCACACTAAGTGTTTAAAATTCAGATTTAAGGGTTATGATGAGCAAAAATTTGGGAAGAATGTAAATGTCCATCAGTGGGAATTGACAAAATAAGTTTCACTGCACTTATATACTATTTACCTATTAAAAATGCTGAGGACTATATTTATTGCTATAAAAGAATATCCACAGTATATCAACAATAGAATAAAGTTAAGCTACAGATGCATTTTTTTTTTCATTTGAAATTGTCTGTAAAGCTGAGTGGCCAGCCAATGAGAGTGACTAGAGTTAAAAATATGAAAATAGTATGTTTTTTTTTCTTCTTGTGTGGGATTTTTAAGTAATGTTTACTACTACTACTACTTCTTCTTTTTTTTTTTTTTTTGATGAACCAAGCATGTGTATTAGTTAAATGCAGGTTATGTTAAAATCTCAGTGTATCTGGAAGGTAAATGCAAAAAATGAACTCGGAGAGTTTTAAAACCAAAAAGTAAATGAACTTTGTTTTATAAGTAGTTTGCACAACTGTTGTTTATGATATTGTACATTACTGCAAATGAGATTTCATGTGACTGATGACATTACATAAATCAGAAAAATCCAGTGTGTTCTAAATTCTGGCAGTATATTAGAAGAATCATGTTATTTTTTTTCAGGCATTCATTTCAGTAATTGTTAATACAGAAAACTCTGATTTCACTTTTTATAAGGTGAAACTGGGTTTTTTTTTTTTATTATTGATTGTTCCAAACATTACAGAGCTCTTGATAAATCATCTTTCATACATTTGACTCTATTGGGTTTTGAACTCCCATTTCTACCCCAAATACAGATAGCAGAATCACATCTGTTACATACTCACATTTTTACATAATGGCATATTAGTGACTGTCTTGATCTGCTACCTTACCTAACCGCTACTATCCCCCCTCCCCTCCCCTCCCACCTTCCCTCTCTGCCTCCTCTGCTGTTGTCAATTCTCTCCCCTTCCCCCCCCCCCTTGCCCATCATAACCTCTTATACTTTTGTGTATCATTGAAGGTCTCCTACCATTTGCATATCATTTCCCTTCTCTCTCCCTTTCTCTCCCCCCATTCGTCTTTGTTTACAGTTAGTCTTTTTTTTTGAAGCTCACAAATAATATCAGTTGTTGAGAGTTTTACTAAAAGAGTTTAGTGTAAACTAATGTATGTAAACAGCTATTGTTAAGCAGAGACCCTGTGTAGAAAATTGTACAAAATTTTCAGTGTCATAATAACTCCTGAAAATGTGAAACAACTTCATGATCCTGCTTTAGTAATATCCAGAATGCAGCTATTAGTACAGATGATGTCACTAGAACACTAGAAGAACTTCTTTATGCTAAAAATGAAAGGGGACTTACAGATAGCCTCTAACTACATTCATAGGATCTGTGGTCATCTGTAAATATTAAAAATAAATAATCACTTTCTTATCTGGCTTCATACTTTAAAAATAATTTCTTCAGGTATTAGCTAAAATACTTCCATAAAGGGGCACTCTACTCTCACCTGTTTTATGCTTATGTTTTGTACGAACCAAATAGGAAAAGCATAATAAATGCTTGTTTTATTTTGTTATCATTTTTTGAGAAAGGGAGCCTATTACCTTTTATTCTCTAAAAGCAACTAATTGTTGGTATTTTATTAGGTTTTTGGCCAGTGGGATCCCCTTTATGATAATAGTTCCCGAGTTCTGTAGACAAATCTCCAGTAGTCTTTAATACTTAACTTTATTCTTTGGTATAACAAAATGTTCAAGCTCCTCAGGACATTTTTCTGTGGCAGACCTGGAATTATCTACATCTCTTATAAACCGTTTTTTTTTTTTAAGTGGAAAATGTTTTTCTTCCATCATAATATGAGCACTAAGGATACTATGACATCTAGGTTGTTCGTTGTCTGGGTCTTTTTCAGTGCCCAGAAGTAGAAAATATATATTATTTATGTGTGAATGTGTTATTTTTAAAGATGATATGGTTTATATGTTTATACTATTACTTCTAATTTCAGCTAAGTACCTCAGGATTTTATGTAAACTTTAAAAATTTATATTTCTATCTCCTTTCTACCTCATTTGTAATCCTGATTCTCAAAGACATGGGAGGTTATAGAATATACCATGATTATTTGCTTCATGCCATATCGTATATATAATCGTTTCATAGTAATATTTATCAGTACTTACCCATTAATATAATTATTGAAGACAGTTATGTTTTCTTTACATATATTCTCCCTATTTTCCTATTTTATAAAATTTTGAAATAATTTCAAACTTACAGAAGTCACAGTAATAACAGATTTATACAAATTCAGTCATGTCCGCCATAACTACATTTTGATCAGCTGCAGGTTGCATATACTCAACATTATAATACCTAGTTATATCAGTTGTCTTAGTTTATATAAGTATACTATGTTTTCACAGTGATGAAATTGTCTAACAATACATTTCTCTTGAAATCTTGTTAAGCAATGCATGACTAACAAATAATGCAAACTTCATACAAAGAATAGCACCAACTCCCATATACATTTCAGTTTTTCAGTTTTTAAAAAATGTTACTACATTGCTTTATCATATTCTTCCTCTTCTACCTCCCACTGCTAAGTACATGTGTGTACATACACGCACACCCACAATGTTTCTTATTGTATTTTTTTCCTGAAGTGATTAATAGTTCCATTGTAGACATGATGTCCTATCACCTCTGAATAATTCTCTCTCTCTCATTCTCTCTCTCCCCCCCCTCTCTCTCTATATATATATATCTATATATATATACACACACACACACACACATACTTATATATGCATGTGTGTGTATATTGTACACACATATATTGGAGGGTTGAATTCCAGGGGTGCTTCACCACGGGTACTCTATCTCCAGTCTTTATTATTTTGAGAGAGGATTTTACTAAGTTGCCCTGACTGGCCTGGAATTTGTGATCTTCCTGCTTCAGCCTCTAGAATAGCTAGTATTACTGGTGTGTGCCACTGTGTCCTGGCCAGTGTATATTTTCTAAGACAAGGACACTCTTAACTACATTATAACCATCAAATTTAGGAAATTAATGCATGTACCTCATTTAAATTCTGCCTGTTTTCTCAGTTATGTCCCTTATGACAAAAAAGCATGTGTTGCATTTATTTGGTGGGTATGTTTTTTCCTCAAGATATCATGATTTCTTTATTTTCTCTCTCGACTTTTACTTTTTTGATGAGGATAGGCCAGTTATAGAATTTCCCTCTATTTGGGTTTGACTTATATTTCCTCATATGAACTTTTGTTAGGAGTACCATACAAGTTGTATTCTATTCTTAGTGTAACACATCAGGAGACACACAATTTTTGATTTGGTCCTTACTACTGAGATTACTTTGATGATTTTGCTAAGTTGGTGGTTGCCTGTTTTCTCTACTATAAAGTTTATGAAGTTTATTTTTTCTCTGTGGTAATTAATGTATACTTTGTGGGGAAATAATTTGAAACTATAAACATCCTTTCCCTCAACAAACTTTTACCATATCCTTGTAACATTCATTGATTATTCTTTTCTGAGTAAATTTCTGATGGTTGCCAAATGGCAGTTTGCTAATTCTATCATTCCTTCCACATATATTAAATGGCATTTAGGCTTATTTATCTGGATGGATTCATAGATTCCCATTTAATCTGTTATCATTATTTGTTTTGATACAAAATAATGCACCTCTTCACCCTGGCTCCTGTGTCTTTTTGTTTTTGTTTTTGGTACCAAGGATTGAACCCAGGGGTGCTCAACCACTGAGCCATATTTTATTTGAGACAGAGTCTTGCTGAGTTGCTAAGAGCCTCCATAAGTTGCTGTGGCTGGCTTTGAACTCAGAATCCTCCTGCCTCAACCTCACAAGTCACTGGGATTACAGGCGTGCACCATTGAGCCTGGCTCTGTGTCTTTTTTGACATGTCTTCATCATTCTTTGAAATTTTTTACTTTCTGGCACAAAACAATTTGCGTACTTTCTTTTTACTTCTCTGTCCTTGAAATCAGCTATTTCTCCAAGGAGCTGTTTCCTTTAAGAGACAGTTGTATTTAGAAACTAAGATTCCGTCATTAGACAGGCCTCATTGCTGTACAGATATCATTGCTCCTGATCCTCTGAGTGGACAGAACTAGGAAATACATGTATGTGTGAATTTGTGTGTGTGTGTGTGTAGATATGCATTTCTACATACGTGTGCTATGTTTAATGTAGACATACATCTATAGTAATTTGATCAGTATTAATTTTGATGTCTGTACACACTCACACACACACACACACATGTGTTCACAAACTTCATTTCAGTGTAGTACCATAGAGTTTATTCAAGCCTCTGCATTTTCCTCTTTGTATTGCTATTCTCTGTCAATGAGAAAAGTGGTTCCCTACTTACTTATTCATTTTCCCCTGTATTTGAAAAGTTGCCTAGTTAACTGTTAGTGCAGGCCCTATCAAGCTTAGCTATATTTTTAGTTATGACTGCCTCTTTGGTCCCAATAAATTTTCTTGGTCCAAGCCTCTTAGGTTCTGTCAACCCCAGCTGACAAAAGAGAAAGGAAAGCAAGACACCCAATAATTTTTTTAGTTCACCATTCTTAAGATATTTGAACTATATCTATAGTGTCAGAACATAACATCATTACTATGTAGCATACATACTACACATTCTCTCTTCAACCATCATTTAGTCTTTTAAGTCTATAAGTATTTAATAGAGTAAATGCTCAACATCAGTCCATATATATGTATGTGTATATACACACACGTGTGTGTGTGTGTGTATATATATATGTGTGTGTGTATATATATGTGTGTGTGTGTGTGTATATATATATAAATTATTTTAGATTCCTGAAATTTGTTTTGTAGTAGATTCCTAGGTAGGGTTTATGGGAACTATGCTCATTAAGTTCTAGAATGTTGAAAACAGTTCATCTGTGGATTTACTCCATGTTGTTAGTTTGGTGGATACAGAGTCCTTGGCCCACATTTTCTTTCCTTGGGTATCTAAATATGTTACTCCATTGTTTTTTGCAAGTATTACTGATGAGCAAAATCTAATGACTATCTATCTATCTTTCTTTTTTAAAAGAAGGGCTCTAAATTGAACCCAGGTTATGTTGTGCCAGCCTCTGTGCCTTTAGCTTCTGACTTTCTTGGTAACTGGGATATTTATTTTATTTCTTTTTGGACTTAGTATCTTTAATACGTTGCCTAGGCTGGCTTTGAATTCTTGGTCTCAAATGCTTCTCCTGCCTCAACTTCTTTGTTTTTGTGGGTACTGGGGATTGAACCCAATGGCACTCTACCACTGAACTACATTCCTAATCCTTTTTTATTTTTTATTTCAAGACAGGTTGTTGAGGGTGAACTTTTGATCCTCCTGCCTCAGCCTCCCCACTGGTTGGGATTGCAGGCATGGCCACCACACCAGTCTTAAGTTTTTATTTCTTTATCATTTGCTCTTTTTTGCCTAGATGCCGAGTTAATTTTACTAGAATGTGTCTTTTTGCTATGCTAGTTATTCTTAGTACTCTTAGGTGTGTGATTTAGCCTTGTATAGTTTAGATGTTTTAGTATATTATTGTTATATTTGTTTTATTATTTTTCTTTTTCAGAATACTTGTTGTACATATGTTGGATCTTCTTCAGATACCCTTAGTATTTGTCACTTTCTCTCAAAATTTTTCTAATTTAAAATATTTTAATTTTTAAAATTTCCATCCTTTTATATCTTCTTTCTCATAAGTTTTTCTGGTATTTTTATGACTTTATTTCTTCTATTTTGACTTTTTCCTGAGTTTTTGCACCTAAGTTCTGGATAGATAATTTCTGAGGTGGTTGTAATTTTTATTCATGTTTATCCTTTCATATCATGTATTGTTTCTTAAAGCCCCTTGATCTTGTTTTGAAGTATTAGTAGATGAGAAAATCTGTGTAGTGTTCCATCACTGTCTTTAGAGATTTGTTTATACTTACTCTTTTTTTCCTTATAATAATTTGTATTAGACCTCCACAATTTTCTTTTATTCTTTTTTATGTGATGTTAATTTAGCCTTTCTGAATACACAGGGATCCTTCAGTTTTTGTATAATGTTTAAGAATGTCACCTTGCTATTTGAGAATGTTTCATTCCTTTCTCCTTCACCACTTTAATCTGGAGTTTCTCTTTTTTTCCCTTTGTCTCTATCCTCTTCAGTTTAGGTCCTGTTCCCAGCAGTTTCTCCTTGTTCTGGAAGAGAATTTTGATTGATTGGTTTTATCAGTTTGTAGTAACTGGAGTGTTCTGTGCCTGTAGTCTTTATTGTAGACCCTTGCACTCGTGCTGTTATGATGCTATTTTTATATTATAGCTATCATAAAACTCATTCTTTTTAACACACTTTGCTCAGTTTTGCCTGTTGCTTATTTTGAGTTTTTTTTTCTGTTCTTTTGGCTGGCAAACGCCCCATTGCTATTTTCTGTTTCTCACACATTTCTAATATTCCCGCAGATCTTTTTAGCTTGGTGGTAGTCCCTACCTTGTATTTGGGTGTTTTGTGTATGAAGTTTTGACTTTGTTATTTAATTGCTCTGATTTTATGAGGGAATATGGAGAAATTTAAAATTTAACTTGGCTGTCACAACCTTTGTCCCAGAATTCCCCCCAAATTTTTCATGTTTAAATGTTGTGAACTACTACCTACTAGACTGATGACTTCCCTTATGATTGCATTAAGTACGAACTAAACTACACTTAATAGTTGACTATGTATTGTATTTCTGTTGTTAGTAACTATAAGATTGCTGTCTAAATTTAGTATTTTTCTACCATCTATAACAATAGATTTTATAAGAACTAAATTTCCTATGTCCTTGATTTCTTAAATCTATTAACCAGGGAAAATGAATGGTAGAAAAGTTTATATAAATAATAAATATCTACATATTTACATATTTGCTAACAGCACTGTTGGAATTTTTAAAATACATACAAAAATAGCTTTATTTGAGATGATTCACATACCATATAATTCACCCATTTATAGTATATAGTTAACTTTAATTAAGTGGATTTTCAGTATATTCACAGAATTGTGCAATCGCCATAACAATTAGTTTTAGAACGTTTTCTCACCTCAGAAAGAAACCCCATGCTCGGCATGGTTGTGTATGCCTGTACTGCTTGCTACTCAGGAGGCTGAGGGAGGAGGATCGTGAATTTGTAGGTAACCTGGGCAACAATAGTAAGACTCTGTTTCAAGAACAAGAAGATGGGGTTGTGGTTGTGGCTCGCCTATCACGAGCAAGGTACTGGGTTCAATCCTCAGCACCACATAAAAATAAAGGTATCGTGTCC
The DNA here is from genome assembly GCF_045843805.1 of Urocitellus parryii. NCBI lineage: Eukaryota > Metazoa > Chordata > Mammalia > Rodentia > Sciuridae > Urocitellus > Urocitellus parryii. Next base: position 46,952,367 of record NC_135540.1, on the reverse strand, counting down.
AACTATAACTAAAAAAAATATTTAAAAACACAACAACAACAAAAAGAAGTAGAAACCCCATACTCATTAGCCATCACATTTAATTTCTCAATTATACTCTCCTCACCATCCCTATACTCTACAATTGGCAATAACTAATCTTTCTAACTCAGTTTACCTGTTCTGAACATTTCATATAAATAGATATACAGCATAGACATTTCATGCAGCAATTTTGTGTGTTATTGACTTCTTTTACTTAGCATAATGTTTTCACAATTTATCCATGTTGTACATGTACCCAGTACCTTTTTTTAAATTTTCAAATAATATACTATTGTCTAGATAGTTCACAAAGTTTTTATTTGTTTCCACTATTTTGTTATGAATAATGTTGCTGTCAATATTCATGAACCAGTTTTGTACAGATATTTGTTTTTATTTATCTTGGGTATATAACTAGTAATGAGATTGAGTCAAATGGTAATTTTTTAAGAAAAACTACCAATTTTTCAAAGCAGCTGCACCATTTTACATTTCCACAGGCAGTGTAGTTAGGGTACCAATTTCTGCACATCCTTGTCAGCACTAATTATTGTCCATCTTTTTGACTAAAGCCATTCTAATGAATGTGCATTGGTATCTCACTGTGATTTTGATTTTCATTTCTGTAGTGGCTAATGACAGTCAGCAACTGTTTCATATGCTTATGGGTCATTCATTTAAATCTCTTAGAGAAATGTCTTTTCAGGTTCTTTGTGCCATAGTTTTTGTTTGTTGCTTTTTTTTTTTTTTTTCTTCCTTTTGAGACAGAGTCTCTCTATGTTGCTCAGGCTGGTCTTCAACTCCTGGGCTCAAGCAGTCCTCTTGCCTCAGCCTTCCTGAGTAGCTGGAAATAGGTATGCATCACCTTGCTGGACTTTCACCCCATGCTTTTAAGTTGTATTTTTTTTTTTTTTGCCTTCTTATTGAATTGTAAGACTTCTTTTTATGTTCCTGACACATTTCTTTTATCAGATGTGATTCTCAAATATTTTTTTCTATTCTGTGGATTTTCTTCACTTTATTGATGATAGCTTTTGAAGTACAAAAGTGTTTAATTTTGATTAAATGCACATTGCCTACTTTTTCCTTTGCAATTTTGATGTTGCATGTAAGAGTATTTATCTAAACCAAAGTTACAAATATTTATTCATATATTGTCTTACCAGAGTTTTGTAGTTTTAGCTATTTACCTTTAAGTGTATGCTTTATTTTGAGTTAATTTTTTAGTATGGTGTGATGTAGGGGGCCCAAATTAACTCTTTAACAAGTGGATATCTGTTTGACCCACAAGTTTTGAGATACAGTGTTTTCATTGTTATTCTTTTAAGTATTTTCAAATTTCTGTGATGATTATTTCTTTGATGAGTTTTGTGGATTTTTTTTAATTTCCATCACATTTGTGTGTTTTTTAAAGTTTTATAATTGATTTTTTACTGAAATGTATTTTGCTTATAGATTGTGGTACATATGGCACTAGTTCTTAGAGATTTTCAAAAGATATCTCTATGGCCTGGATATAATATGATCTATTTTCATTCTGTGTGCCAGGAAAAAATGAATATTCATCAGTTGAATTTACTTTATGTCATTTATTAATTGAAATGTGTTAAAATCTTCAACAAAGCAGAATGTGGTGGCATGTGCCTATAGTTCCAGCTATTTGGGAGGCTGAGGTGGGAAGATGAATTGAGACCAGGAATTTAAAGCTTCCCTGGATAACATAGTAAAACCCTGTCCACCCCCCCCCCCCAAAAAAAAAAAAATTAAGATGGTAAATTTTTTCTTTTTTTCCTTTTAGTTTTGTTAACTTTTAATGTAGTATAAATTCTAATATGGAACATTTCAAGCATATACAAAAGGAAAGAAAATATTATCATATCACTCATCTTTTTTTTTTTTTTTTTTGTACTAGAGCTTTAACCCAGGGGCACTTTAGTACTGAGTCACATGCTACCCCTTTTTATTTTTATTTTGAAATGGGTTCTCACTTAATTGCTTAGGGTTTGACTAAGTAGTTAAGACTGGCCTTGAATTTGCAATCCTCTTGCCTCAGCTTCCTAAGTCGTCAGGATTATAGGAGTGTTCCATTGTGCCTGACTCACACATTTACTTAACCACTTTGAATATATACAGCCAACCTGAGTTCGTACATTTGCTCAACTCCAATTTTTATTGATTCTCTCCCCCCCCCCATCATTTTTTTCTATCTTTTTTTTTTTTTTTTTTTTTTTTTTGTGATGCTGGGGATTGAACCCAGGTCTCCCTAGATCATTTTAAAGCAAAATCCTAAACACAATTATTGCTGTTTCATACATTCATTGTTTAGATTTATAACTACACATTTACTGCAATATTTGTTCACCATTCTTTTTGTACCTCAGCCTAACTGGAAACATTTTTCTTTTGTCTGAAATGTAAATATTACAGTATTATCCAGTGCAACTCTTAGCAATAAAGTTTCTCATTCTTTGTGAAAATGTTTTTATCTTGTGCACATTATGGAAGACTAATGCAGAGCGCAAGTTGACAGTTATTTTTTTTCCTGAGTATTTTGAAAATAATACAGTGTCTTTTGGTTCCTGTTGTTGCTGTTGAGAAATAAACAAGTCTAATTTCTGTTTCTTTCTGGATAATTTCATTAGCTACTTAAAGACTATCTTTTGGTATTCTGTAGTTTTACTTAACAAATAAAAGTTTGTCATAAATAATTGAAGAATAGTAATTTCAAGTTATTAACTTAAAATTTCTTAACATTCAGTTTTTACATGGTGAATAAATAGTTAAGTATGTAAGGGAATACTTGCTATTTAAGAAGACCCTATGGCAGATCTTTTTGGAGTACACAGTTTGTAATTTGTCTGCTTTAAAACTTTCTTCTTAAGATCTTATATATGCAGCTTGATGTAAACCGGCATAACGTACTTTATCTTTGTACAGCACTATTGGAGATAATTATGAAAAATGGAAGCACTGCTGGAAATAGCCCTCATTGCCGAAAACCATCAGGTGCTGGTGATCAGAGCAAACCCAATTGCACAAAGGACAGCATACCTGGTGGTGGTGAGAGTGGAAAAGGCTATACCAAAGACCAAATAGATGGAGTTCTCAGGTAGGAATATGATTTATGTCTCAATTTATAATTGATACCAATGTAATTTTTTGATGTTCCAACAGAACAAAGGAATTAACTACAGTGTTTTTTGCTTCATATCCTTATGAAATTAGTCTGTAAAGTTTTCAGCTTTATGGAAGGTTCCATCTTTTAAATTAACTGTGTTACAAAGCTGCTTCAGACTTTTTTTTCTTTTTTTTTTAAAGGAAAACTGTTTCAAATTTTTTACACAGTACATTGTTGAAGTCATGATACTGAAAGAAGATGAAGAATTGTTTGGTCTTACATATATATAAATGCAGTGGGAGAATTTCATATGAGGAAAACTGAGAGCAATATCAACAGCTTTCAGTTTCCTACATATATTAACGAAGGATTTTTTTCTATTTATATTTTTTCAAGGCTGTCTTCAAATATGTGCAACCACCATAATGTCTTCTTCTTTTAATATTTTTTTCTTACTTAGATTATTCTATCTCTGTTTTATTTTTACCTCATGATACACTTCTATGAAAAGCAGAAGAATTAGGTAGAGTTGAAAAATTATGAACTGAGGTTTGGAGATCTGGTCTTACTGATTTTATAAATAAGGCAAGGTTTTCAGGTAGTAAAAAGAACACAGAATAATAGACTGTTTTGTTTCCTGCTACAACTTAAAGGAAGTTGTATTGATATTGTGTCAAGGTTACTTTCCTAGGGAAACTAAAGTTTAAAGATGATTGACTCCAAACAGTGATTAATCAGTTCTCTGGAGAGTGAATTATAGCATAACTTAAGTGAATAGTAGTTAAAACTAGTTAGATTAAATCCTTTTCTTTTGCCATTTCCTATTTCTCTTTTTTAAATTTTTCTTCCTCTCTTATCCTTTTTTTCCTCCTTTTATAGTCCTTTTTTTCTCATTTGTTTACTTACCGTAATTAGTAATTAAAGTATATTTGAGATGCAAGCTTTATTTATTAAGGAAAGTGATTTGTCACCATGCCTTATAAATCAAATATCAATGTGTTTGTATTTTGTTTTTTTTTCTATCTATATTTAAATGTAAAGCTGGATTATAATATTTTATCTGGATGTGGTCATAAGGAAAAAAGGACCCCCTAGTCATGGTAAAGCCATGATAAAGGGTATTTGATTTGTATGTACTTTGAGAATATCCATAATGCTGCTAAGCACTTTTCTAACTATAGTACTGTGTCAGACATGGCTGAATAAGTGAGATAAGTAAATAAGTAAGAGACTGACCAGCTTTTGGATTTTTTTCAGAAAAAGCTTTAGGAAAGCAGTGTGATGAAACATTCCTGGAAACCACATCCTAAAACAAATTGTATTTTCGTTTACTTTGTGTTGGTAGAGCATATTCTCATGAAGGATCCAGAATAAAGTTGATGCATTTTATGCAATTTTTTGGGGGTTATTATTTTCCCGTCCTAGAATATAGAATTATCTACATGTTTGAAAGTTTCATGAGAAAACTGTAGTTCAAAGTTTTGGGGAATAAATAATCTTCTAAATTTGTTGTTAGTTTTAAAAATCTTTATTTCTTCATCTCTTCTACCCTAATGTCAGAGGGTGAGAGTAGCCCAAGGTGTGATAGAAATAAATAAAGAAGAGATATTTTATACCTTTGTTTCAGAATTGATTGATTTTATATGTGTATGTTTCTCCTAAATCCAAAGGTCTTGGTTTTAGGTGTGTCTAGGTACATCCTGAGATTAGAAGAATAAAAGATGATGGTGGGTGTAGATATACTCTGTGTGTTGTCAGAGTTGGAAGACAGACTTAAAATATTGAGGGAGTTTTTGTCTGATGGCTTCTATTCTGTTTTCTAAGAGTTAGAAGAGAGAGGTTGAAAGCTTGAACGGTGTAGTAGAAGTATGAGATGTATGCAAAGAAGAAAGCAAAGGGAATGGAAAGACTGCTGATTTATCATTGAAGGTGCAGACACTTTGAGGCCATGAATTCCTCATAGGTAGTAAAATTAGTTTAGTATTATATCTGTATTAGAGATTTACTCTCTAACTCAGTAATTTTATTATATTCTTTTATTTAACAAATATGTATTTTTTCCCTTTAGGACTGATGTGGTTGGAACATTCTTTTAGGAGCATCCCAGGCTTACTCAAAATATTTAAGTCAGTATCTTACTTAAGAGTTGCTTTGCTAGGGGAGTGAAGGGAGGGGAGGGGATTTGGGGATAGGAAGGATAGTAGAATGAAACAGATATTATTACCTTATGTACATATATGACTGCATGATCAATGTGATTCTATAACATGTACCATCAGAAAAATGAGAAATTATACCCCATTAATGTATGATATATCAAAGTGCATAAATGCTTTCTACTGTTTTGTATAACCAATTAAAACAAATTTTAAAAATTTATAAAGAAAAAAAAAGTTGTTTTTCTGAATCATATAGTACTTATTCATTGTGTTAGTTTTCATAAGCATTGCTTTAGTGAGGAACAGAAAAGCAAACACATGCTGTATGGTTTTGTGTTTTGTTTTACCTATACACAGGGGATTTTTCTCACAAAAGCATGTTACCTTGTTGGTGAGTACGATTGTGCAAATAAGTTGCTCAGTGACAATTTGACTCAATAGGGAAAAGCCATGCAATAATACTGTATTCATTGCATAAGTAAGAGCTACCTTATAGTAAGATTGAAGAAAAATTTTATAACTTAGTTAACTAGTATACTGTGAAATTAACCTGTATTTGTTGTTTTTGAGTCAAAATATTAAAAAATAATTGAGGAAAGTATCATGGATCTTATTTGAACAAGCTATTAATATATAATTGAAAAAGACCCATCTTTATTTAAAAGTATAAGATTAGCATGAAATCATTAATAGAGCTATTATATTTATCTAAGAACATTTCTGTACAACTCTTAATTTAGTAGAATTATAGGGATTTGAATTTTAAGATTTGGCTTAAGCTCTGTTTCTTTAAATGAAAAGAAAATAAGTCATTTTGCTAAACTTGTAAAAGAAATAATCCTTTGTCTCAGAAATAAGTATTTCCTCCAACACCAGTTAAATTTGGAGCCTATTTAAATAATCAGGTATAACACATAAAAAAAGAGAATTGAAAGATGACCCTCCTTTCTCACTCACATAAAGGCTGGACTGGACATACTTTTCTCATTATTAATCTCCATGCAGATCTTTTTGGCCTTGTGCAATATTCCCTTCCAAAATAGGTAATGGGTTGTCCCTGTGTTTCACTTTTTTTATGTTATAAAGAAAAGAGGTTTATTTTGGTTTATGGTTCTGGTTCAAGGTTGAGAGGCTGTATCTATTGATGGCCTTCTTGCTGGCGTAGTCCCAAAGCAGCACGGGGCATCATGTGGCAAAAGACAGAGCATGCATGTGTGAGTTACCCCTTTTTAATTTATTTTTTATTCTTTGGTAAGGTTGAAGAAGGTTCTAATCTTTCAGAAAGGAGCAGACTGTAAAAATTGTGACAAATACATATAGATGGTGAGAAAGATCATGATGAACAACACTAAGAAAGTAGATATGTGAATGGTAATTCTTATTCAGATGTGAAAAAATAGGTGAATGAAATACATAGTTTTGAAATACATAGTTGTCATCTCGTCCATTAGCGACTTTACATCTTTGTTCTGGCTTCTCAAGAATTTTTCTTCCAATATGTCATGAAAAATTAACAGCAGGAAAGATATGGTGGAGCTGGATACAGCTAAGAATTAGTGAAATAATTGTTTTTCCTGTCTAGACTTTCTCTCTTGTCAAGTCTTAGGTTTATGAGGTATATCTAGAACATTGAGAATTATATCCTATTTTTTCCTATACAATCTATCAACCCTCTCCCCAGTTGGCTTTTTCCATTGCTTAACCTTTTATGCTCAGGAACTATCAACAAAACAATTTTAGAGTGTTAATCTGGAATATAGTTATATATTCAAGTCAAATTGTAATGGCTTTAGGATTTTTCAGTGTTTATCACTATCTTTTCTGCATTCGGGTAGTTCTGCTGTATTCTTAGCTCTATTTCTTATTGCACAGTCTGCTTTTAACTGCTTCTTCTCTATTCCAAATTGACTCTGTTGGCAGCTACATTTCACTATAGCATTCATCACCATTTCTGTTCTTTTTACCCATCCATTCCATCTGAGCATCTTTCCATCCCTCCATCCATCCTGTCTGTCCAATCATCCAACACATATAGAGAACAAGACATAATCGCTGCCTTTAAAAGAGCCTCTATTCTAGAAGAGTAGTCAGAAAAGTAAACAGGCAATACATTGTGGTAATTGTTGGGATAAAACTAAATTTAGAGGGCTTTGGAAGTATTTAAGAGAGGCACCAAACCTAAGTATTTAGGTTTATTCAGTGTTTATCAGTATCTTGGGAAAAAAGAATTAAACTGAGGTCTGAAGAAGTTGTAGAAACTAAACAAGAAAAAAGTAGGGCTGGGTGAGACAGGAGAATTGCAAGTTTGAGGCTAGTTCAGGCAATAAAGTGAGACCCTGTCTCAAAATAAAAAGGACTGGGAATGTAGCTCAGTAGCTGAGTGCTTGCCTGACATTCCTGAGGCCCTGGATTCAGTAATAAATTGCCAAAACAAAGGCAGAGATGGAGCATTCCGGCCATCAAGAAAGAAAATTTGTAAATATCTAGGAGGGAAGAGAGTCTGCTTGAGTAATGATTATAAGAAGGAAGTGGAAAGGGAGAGGAGAGTCACTGTGGAGTCTGAAGGGGCTCTTTTGTCTTTTTTATTCTGGTTCTGAGACAGCAAGATTTTAAAATCAAACAAACAGAATCAAAATGAGGCTTCTTCAATTACCCTCTTTAAAATTGCAAGGTTAGCCGGTTTGGCAGTACATGCCTGTAATCCCAGCTACTCCAGAGGCTGAAGTAGGAGGATCACAAGTTCAAAGCCAGCCTTAGCAATTTAGCCAGGACCTAAGCAACTGAGTGAGGCCCTATCTCAAAATAGAAACAAAGGTCTGGGGGATGTTGCTCAGTGGTAAAGCACCCCTGGGTTCAATCCCCAGTACCAACAATAAAATACCATAGCAAGTTTACCCCTTTGTTTTATATTACTCTTTACCCCTTAATTTTTCTCCAAATGTTTATCACAATATGATGTACTTTATATTTTACTTATGTATTTATTTTCTTGCTTATCCTCTCCCATTTCTAATGTTAATGAGACTAGAGACTTTTTTTTTTTTTTTGGACTGGTTTATTCACCATTGTAGCATCTGAAACAGTGTCTAGCTAAAAGTAAATGGTCAGTAAATTTTTGTTAAAGAAATAAATCCTTATGCTCATCTATTATTTGGCTGTGTGACTTTAGACAACTTATTCAACCATTCAAAGCCTTGATTTCCTCATTGGCAAAATAGGAATAGTAGGGGCTGGGGTTGTGGCTCAGCGGTAGAGCACTCGCCTAGCACGTGAGAGGCCTTGGGTTCAATCCTCAGCACCACATAAAAATAAATAAAATAAAGGTATTATATCCCAACTACAACTAAAAAAAAATAAAATATTTTTTAAAAATAGGAATAGTAATAATAAATGAAGTAATTTGTATAAAATAATCAGCACAATAAAACTCCTTTAATTCTTTATATGAAATCTTTGTGACCAAATAGTTTGGAACTTAGAATTATTCATCTTTTAGAAAATTAATGATAATTATAGACATTATATAACAGCAGGATCTGGAGCAGCAGCCCATATACCATATACAAGTAGCAACACTTTGACAGCAAAACATGCAACTCTTCACCCAAATTGGATAAATGAAGACTGAATTATGCATCACATTAATTTTGGGTTAGATTTTTGCCTCTAAAATAAATTCAAGTCAGGTTTTAAAATAATTTTTCAAGCTTTATGGACATAGGTATTAGGTAACCATGAATATAGATATTAGGGTGAGTGCCACCCTCCCCTCTTTATTTCCTGTTAAATAGTTGCTAAACATATCTAAGAAAATGAGTCTCCAGAGGTGAGGATTTCTGTTTTGTTTACTAATGTATTTCAAGTGCCTAGAACATTGGGGCATAGTTGCTATTCAATTAAGTATGATTGACTGAATAGAAGAAGTGTTGTGTTTTTGAAGTAAAACTGACTTGTGTTTATATTTTAAGTATCTAAAGTAGAAAAAAATAGAATTTTAATTTTTATTAATTTTATAAAGAAGGTGGTATAACAGATTCTTGTTGGTGTGATTATAAAAATTTTAGACATTTCTATACTCTTATATATAATGCCTTTTCCCACTCATCCTCCTCCTGCCCCTTGCCAACACCTCAGTTCATATAACAGAGAATGAATGCTTTCATTATTAAAGGAGAGCTAAGGCACCTTCACTTAAAAAAAAATATCTGAGAACCTTCCATTAACAAGCACTGTGATGGCAAGTAAATTTAGTAGTTAATTAAAAAGATGAGCCTTGTGTCTTTTCTGAGTCAGTCTTTTAAGTTCTTTTGTTACCTGTGACCAATTATGCCTCAGATTATTTTACCCATTACTACTACTGTCAAGACATACATACATAGAACACAACTAAAGTTGCAAAGTACAAAAAATTTTGAAACTGTACCATGTCTCTTTTGATGTTGGCGATTGAACTCAGAGCCTCACACATGCTGTGTACACTCTACCACTGATCTACAACTCCGGATGTGTGATAATGCTGGCATACCAAGGTACTTAACAGTCTTACTCCATTCAGAGTTTTCTTTTTCAGCTATTAATGTACTTTAAGTATAGGCTTAAGTCTATTTCATCTTTCAGGTATACACTATGTAAATCATCTTTAGGAGTGTGCTCATCACAGTGGAAATGAAGTGTAACAAACATTTTTTAGTCCCTTGTTGTATTTTATCTACAAAAGACCCAGTGTCTTCTTCATAGAGTTTCAGATAAATTCTCATTAGCATAATCATGCTGAATTAATGTACCTTCAGGAATAAACCATAGGATACTTCTTTGATTTACATACCTAAACTGTTGCACTGATACTTCATTAGATCTACATTATGCAATAACAAAATTCTTGGAATGTAATGTATATTTATTTTTAGCTTTGACATACTTTTGGGCAGTTTTGGAATTTTTTTTAATCCATCGAAATGTACTATAAATTGTTCTTACTCTTCCATTTTAGTTACAATGAATGTGCTGTCCTTCATCTACAGTTATGTTCTTTGCTTTACTTCTCTTTAGTTGTGATAAATTGCACTAAGGACATTCTCATGGATCATTCTCCTTAGACTGAAAAGAGATTGGAGGAATGGTCTATGACCAGTCAAGAGAATGAAGCAAACCAACCCTTAAAGGGATAAGCCATCATTAGATTTTGAGAAAACAATTCACAGATAGTTCTTTATACTATTTTAATAAATTGAAAATTAGAGATATTATATTGACATTCTTCCTTGAAATTTACATTGTAATACACTTTCTTGTTTACAGCATTAACAAATGTAAAAATTACTATGAAGTACTTGGAGTTACAAAAGATGCTGGTGATGAAGATTTGAAAAAAGCTTATAGAAAGCTTGCTTTGAAGTTTCATCCAGACAAAAACCATGCACCTGGAGCAACAGATGCTTTTAAAAGTAAAGTAAACTTTTTAAAGCAACTTTACTAAGCTTTTTTAGATTTTACTTGACAGTGTTTCAGAATATTAAATTCTGCTTTTAGACTGGTGCGTTTAGAAATCAGCATAAGCATGGGTCTGCAAACCCTTTAAAACTTTAGTATCAACTTATTTCATGTAGAGTCAAACAAATGCAGATTTGGCTTCACAAAAGCTACGTGCCAGTTTTGACATAGTCCAAAGTAACTTTTTTAGGTATCCATGCATGCTTTCTAGTTTACTGTGAATAAGTAGAGTGATAATTTTGCATGCACTTTTAGCATATTGCCATCTGGTTCTAAAGTCAACTAAAAGCAAAATGTAGTTTTGAGTTTTTGCTATAGACTGTCTAGAATTCAGGTGTTGGTTAGAATAGCTCTCTCTCTAGTATTCTTATATTTCTATTAAACCCGGCCACTTTTGCAGTCTTTGTATGTAGTTCTGATGTGATTTTCTTCTACTTTTTAAAAACTGGTTTCTTTTCTCCTTCCTACAATTCATTTTTTCTTTATTTTATTTTCAGTATTCTTTCAGGTTCTTTTTTGTTTTTGGGTCAATTTGGTAAATAGTGTCAGCACTATTTTATAATTTTGTGTTTTGTTACAACTTATTTGTAGTTCACTAATAATTTATAGTGAAAATGCTTAAATTTGTGATTTTTTGTGTGAATTTGAGGTGTTAGAATAGGTGTATTATGTTTTCAATAAAATGATGGGGCGTTATAATAATAGAAAGGAGGTAGTCTTTTTTTTAGTGTTTTAAAAATACTATTAAAATTGTTTACAAAATAGTTTTATTTCTTGGAGGAAGTTGCCAAGAAAATACATTTGGGAATTACTAATGAGTTCCAATAAAAGCACTGCCAAAGTGGTGCTGGTGAAAGTAAAATACCACAGTGACAGGGAGAGCCTTCTTGGTTTGTTTCCTTCAATTAAAAGTGGCATGTTGAAAGTGCAGGAAAAGTTCCTTTATTCAGAAACATTAACAATCATACTTCTGTCAGTTACCTAAAGAATGGATCCAGAAAATAGGGCTGTTATTTTCTGTCTTGCAAATATAGACCTTATGTTATTAAATAGCAATAACACAGATAATAGCACTTGGGTTACTTTCTCATTCAACAGTACAAAAAGTTGGGAAATTTTTGGTAAAATTTTCAAGTAGAATAAATATTTAATTTGTTTTATTGAAGGTGCATAATTTTTACAAAGAATTTTAAATTTTAGTAAACAAAATATATATCACATATATAGAAGTTAACCAGAGAAATCACTGGCATCTTTAAATAATTTATTAGCATGTTACCCCCAATTTAAAAGTTCCACATTATAAGAGCATTTAATTTTAAAATCTTAAAAATATTTGACAATGGATTATTTGCATGTTTGTGATCTGCTAGGTGATATCAGTATTAATTCTTCATTAATGTTAAGAACATTAAATATTTTATTTCTCCCACTTCTAAATTGAAGTCATATTAGCATTATGGTCTTTGACTAATACTAAGTGTATGCACCTATATTTCTACAACTGGAGTTACATTTTAAAGAGATGAGCTGCATAAATGTCATTCCACGAAGCCACCTAGATTTTCAGTGGGCTGTTTTTGTTTGTTTGTTTTTAATTTGTGTTTTACAGTATTGGGAATGAAACCCAGGGCCTAAAGCACACTAGACACTAAGTTGTTGAGGTTGGCCTTGAACTTGGCAATCCTCCTGCTTTAGCCTTCTCAGTAGTAGGGATTACAGTCATGTACTACTACATCCAGTTCAACGGGATTTTGCAAAGGTGGTTGTGCTTAGGAGTGGTGTCTTTCAGAGTTTTAATGCTCTTTTTTGCAAAATGAGAAACTTATCAACATGCTGAAAGGTGCTTTATCTCTAGGGGAGAGGTTTACATTATTCAGTACACAAGAGATTATCTGTAAGCCAGCATGCCAATTTATTAGTCCCAAAGAGGATCAGAATTGGGAATTGGCTGATAAGTAGAAACTAGATAGAAAACCCAAGTTGTAATCCATGCTTGGGTTAGCAGATATAGTTTGAACATCATTCAGCTAGTATCATCATACAGAAATGACAGGTTTCGTTAATTTAGCACAAAGGATTTTTGTCATTATTTTCTGAATCATCTTACTTCATTTGATGTTAACTTGGTGTTGGAATATCGAACTGTTCTATCTCTTTTTTTTTTAATATTTATTTTTTAGTTTTCGGCGGTCACAACATCTTTGTTTGTACGTGGTGCTGAGGATCGAACCCGGGCCGCATGCATGCCAGGCGAGCGCGCTACCGCTTGAGCCACATCCCCAGCCCAAACTGTTCTATCTCTAAGTAGAGGCAATATGCATTTCTTTTATATGAAAGTTAAAGTGTAGATTGATAGCTTTTGGAAAGATTATTTTATAAAAAACGTAAACCACTTGATTTGCGTCTTCTCCAAGAACAGGAAGAAGTAATTGATTTAGGGAATTAAAATAGATAGATGTTTCATTTGTATGTTTTTGTGAAGCTTTGAAAATAAAAGATTTCTCAAGGTAAGTGTACTATATGTGGCTGTTTGATCATTCCAGTTAGGATTGTAAGTTTTCAAAAGCAGCAACGATTTTATTTACATATAGAGTGATTTTCACAATATATCTAAATGTATTCAGTTTTTTTTATATTACCTTTCTCGCTGACATAGATGCCATTAAAACATGCTCAGGCTTGGGACATAGCTCGGTAATAGAATGCTTGCTTAGCATGTGCAAAACCCTGAGTTCGATCTTCAGCACTGTCAACACAAACAAAAAGACAACCAGTTTATATTATCTCTGACTCTCAAGTATTTCAGAGATTATTTGAATAGTACCTCTGCCTATTAGCATCTATGTGAACTCAGTAACAGGGCATTAATTGCTTAAGTGCTTTCTTGAAAAATATTTATGAATCAGGTGCTGTTGCTTGTATTAGGTCTTGAGCTTAATAATATCTAGAAAAAATAACATGGCAGTGAACTGCTTGGGTGCTTATTTCTTTTTTGTCCCTTGTATTCCAGGTTGGGTGTTGGAGGATCAGGTAACCCCCAAACACCAATGAGCATAGACCAAAAAAAGCCCCGTAAAAGTTGTTGTTGTTCCGCCAAATTACCAGGAAAGGTACAGCCAAGAAAGAAAAATAATAGTAACTCCATAGCAGACAAATCTGACCCTAATCTAATCCATAATGACCAAAGCTAAGTAGAGATCCCAGACCACCCACCATCTCCATGCTGTAATGAGATGCTCTAACACCCACTCCCCCTGCAGGGGTGGTGACAGACAAATGAGTTGAGAACTTGGAATTTCACCTGTGCTAGGCAGTAAGAAAATTTCCCACCTTTTTCACTCTTCCCATTCTTTCCTCACAGTGTTAGTAGAGATAACTTAGGGGATTCAGGACTTCTGCCCTTACCTAGAGATTCAATGGTGATCATTGTCCTTCCCATTGGGGTGGTATTAGATGTGGCCTAGTGGATTGCTAGGACTTTCCCCACCATCTAGAGGTAACAAAGCCATATACTTATGGTATCACTGAAGTACATAGAGAGCAGTAATGAGGCAGCCTTTCTCTTCCTAATCAGGTAGACATAAGTAGAGTCTTCATGGGAAACTGGAAATTCCATCTCCACTCAGCAGTAATGAGGGGTTCCCCCATGCCCTGCTTGGATTGTCATCAGAGTCCAAGAGGGAAGCCTGAACTACTATTTCTACCTGAAAGTAATGAGATCATGTTCCCCCATACTCTCCCAGAGTGCTGTCAGAGGAATACAGTTAAAACACAAAGTTTAAATTAAGACCCGGAATCTCATAATAGCCAATATAAATATTTCAACTGAAAGCCACTTGTCATTCCAAGAACCAGGATCTCAAGAAAAAGTTAATCAAGAGATACCTACATGAAGATGACAGAAAAGTTATAACTGCTAAGTAAGGATTTTTTTTAAACATTTATTTTTTAGTTATAGGTGGACACAATATCTTTTATTTTTATGTGGTGCTGAGGATCGAACACGGTGCCTCATGCATGGTAGGCGAGTACTCTACCTCTGAGCCACAACCCCAGCCCCCCCAGTAAGGATTTCAAAGTAACATTTCACTGAATAATTACAAATAAGCCAGAAACAAGCAAAAAATAAATAATCTCAACAAAGAAGAAAATGGAATATTACAATTAAATAAAAACTATCAATAATTGAAATAACCACAATAGGATGGATAGAGGAAAGAACTGATGAGCTAGAAAATGGAAAAATGGAAATTATCCAATCTGAACAACAAAGAATACACTGGGGAAAAAAAAGACACAGCCTCATAGACAGATAAAAGTGTGTAAAATAAATGTAAACAAGATATATAAGACAATTGTGTTACAAAGGGGAAAAGATGAAGTGAAGAGAAATAAGGGTTCTATACTTCTAAGTAATAAAATCATTATGTTATGTGTATAATGCCCAGAGCAACCATTAAAGAGCTGTTTAGAAGAAAAACACTCAGAAAACACTAGAGACAAATCAAAATGGAATTCTAAAAAATGGTAACTCACAGGAACTAAGGAAAAAGAAAACAGAGAAGAAAAACCAAAAAGTGACAGACATAAAGCCTAATTACCAGTAATTTCCTTAAATGTAAATAATCTAAATGTACCTATTAAAAGATAAATTAGTGGGCTGGGATATAGCTCAGTTGGTAAAGTGCTTGCCTTCATGTACATGGGTTCAATCCCTAACACAACCAAAAAAAAAAAAAAAATAGCAGGGTGAATTAAGAAAACACAAGGTCACTAAATATTGTCTGTTACAAAATCTCTTTGTTCATAATAGTAAAGAAATTGAAAAAGATATGTAAATATTAAAGTAGAAGTTAGTATATTCTTTTTTTTTTTCCCCCTCAGTATAAGAGTGTTTTGCCACTGAGCTGCATCCTTATCCCTTTTATTTTTATTTTGAGACAGGGTCTCCCTAAGTTGCGCAGGCTGGCCTCCAACTTGCAGTCCTCTTGCCACAGCCTCCAATTAGCTGGGATTATAGTATATGCACTGTGGATATTAAGGAGTTTTTATAGAGTAAAAAAATTACCAGAGGTGTACATTATATGATGATAAAAGCATGAACATACCAAAAAGACATTACAATATGAATGTGTATGCACTAAGAAACGAAGCTGCAAAATATGTAAAGCCAAAACTCATAGAACTAGAAGGACAAATAGACAAATTCACAGTTACAGTTGGAGACTTCAACCCCTTTCTATCAATAGTTGATAGAACAATTAGACAGTGATCAGTAAGGCTATAGAATAACTAAACATGACCATCGCCCAACAGCATCTAATCGGTATTTACAGAACACTATCCAACAGTATCAGACTACATAATCTTTTCAGGTACCCATGGAATATAGACCAACATACACCATTTCCTGGGTCATATTAAACCTTCACAGCCAGGTACAGTAGTGAATACCTGCAATGCTAGCAACTTGGAAGGCTGAGGAAAAAGGATCACAAATTTGAGGTCAGGTTTAGTACCTTAGTTGACACCACGAGCAACTTAGCAAGACCTTATCTCAAAGTGAAAAACAAAAAAGGCTGGGGATGTAGCTCAGGGGTAAGGTGCCCCTGGTTCAGTCCCATACATTTATTTAACAAAAGAAAAAAGAAGAAGAAAATAAATCTTAACTGATAAAATATTGAAATCACAAACACATTGTATGTCCACAGTGGAATCAAAGAAAAGTCAGTTAACAAAATAAGAAGATGTCTAGTCATTTGAAAACTGAACAGTGTACTTCTAAATAACTTGTAGATCAAAGAGGAAGTCTCAAAGGGAAATTGAACTAAATAAATTGAACTAAATAAAAATACAAATACCAGAATTTGAGAGGATCAGCTAAAGCAATGCTAAGAGGAAATTTATATGCAAAATTTATATGTTAGAAAATGCTAAATGTATATATTAGAAAAGATGAACAGTCTCAAATCAATATTCTTTTTTTCTACCTCACAGAATTAAAAAAAATAAAAGCAAAATAAACCCAAAGCAAGAAAAAGAAAGGAAGTAAGAATGGGAATCAATAAAATTGGAAACAAAATAACTATAGTGAAAACCAGTAGTGTAAAAGGTAATTTCTTGAAAAGATCAATAAAATTGACATACTGACAGAAAAAAAGAGGCTAGAAGTGACCACCATCAGAAATGCTGTAAGAAACATGAATATCGCCACAAACTCAGCAGACATCTAAAGGATAATAAGAGTAATATACTTCTACATATACAAACTTGCATGTTAGATATGGTGGATCAATTCTATAAAGAATAAAAAATAATAACAACTGAAATAGAAAATGTGAATAATCCTATAGAACTTTTCAGTAAATTAAATTTATAAGTCTTCTAAAAAAGAAATCTTTAGGCTCAGATGCTTTTATTAGAAAATTCTACCTAATTTTTAGAGAATAATTAAAAGTAATTCTACATATTTTCTCTCAGAATATAGGAGAAAATATTTCTCAATTCATTTGACAAAATATTTTACTTTGCTATCAAAACCTGTCAAAGACACTACAAAAGAAGAAATTTACAGACTAATCTCATTTATACAATAAGCCCAAATATGCTTATTAAAATACTGCAATATTAAAAAAGAACTATACACTACAACATCAAGTGGGGTTTGTTCTAAGGTTGCAAATTTTGTTCACTATACGAACATTAATGTAATTTAGCAGGTAGGAATGTAGCTAAGTGGTAGAGTGCTTACCTAAAATGTGTAAGACCTTGGGTTCAATCCCCAGTACCACCAAAATAATAATGATAATAGTAATAATAGCAGAGGGGTGGGAGGGGAAGGGAGGAAGCATGGGGTAATTAATGATGGTGGAATGTGATGATCATTATTATCCCAAGTACATGTATGAAGACACGAATTGGTGTGAGTATACTATGTATACAACCAGAGATGAAAAATTGAGCTCTAAATTTGTAATAAGAATTGTAATGCATTTTGCTATTATATATAAATTTTAAAAATTAATAAAATCGCCGTGTAAATGGGCTAAAGAAGGAAGGAAAAACCCTACAATTATATCATTCGTTGCAGTAAAATTATTTAAAAATTTCAGCACCCATTCATGACAAAAACTGTCAGAAAAGTAGGAATAGAAGGGGGCTACCTCAATTTAATAAAGACTAATTCCTGAACATCTACAGCTGACATATTTAGTGATGGAAAAATGTGCCCTCTTACTATGCATATTCAATTTAGTGTAGGGATTTCTAGCCATTGCATTAAGATATGAAGAAGAAATAAGAGGATTACAGATTAGATATAGTAAGAGAGAAAATTGTAACTATTTACAAGAAATCTACAGAAAATCCCCCTAATAAAAGTGAATTTCAGGGCTGCGGATATAGCTCAGTTGGTAGAGTGCATGCATTAAGGCCTTGGGTTCAATCCCCAGTACCAAAAAAAAAAAAAAAAAAGAGTGAATTTCATAAGATTGTAGAATTCAAAATAAACATAAAAATCAATTGTATTTCTATATACTAGCAACTTGGAGACACTGAAATTTAAAATTCATTAACATTCACAATCACTAATTAAAAAGTAAATGCTTGTCTGAAAATTTAGTAAAACTTATGGTGAAAGCTACATGATATTCATGAAAGAAATCAGAGAAGACCTAAATAAATGAAGCAAAATATCATGTACCTGGATTGGAAAATTGAACATAGAAAACATGCCAGATTTCTCCAAGTTGGTATGCAGATTTATCACAATTTCTGTCTTAATCCTTTTTGCAGTTAGCAATATTTATTCTAAAATTTAAATAGAGACTCAGAAGAGCTAAAATGATTTATTGAAAGAACAAGAGTGGGACTAATCAGTGAACCTGATTTTAGGACTTACGGTCCATCTATAGTAACCAAAATTGTGTGGTACTGGAAGAAAATAGACATATAGATTAATAGAACAGGATAGAGTGTCCAGAAGTAGATCCATAAAAATATATCCTGGTTTTTGACAAAGGTGCAAGAGCAATTTAATGGAAGAAAAATAGCCTTTTAAAGAATTGATTTTAGAATAGTTGCATATCCATAGGCAAATAAATAAATAACCTTGACTGAAACCATAATTTATGCAAAAAATGTTTCTCAAAGTGGATCACAAAGGTAAATATAAAACAACACTTTTTAACTTTTAGCAAAAAAAAAAAAATTATGGGGATAGATCTTTAGGATCCAGGGCTGACCAGTGATAATTCTTAAGATGACACCAAAAGCAGAATTCTTAAAAGGAACAGTTGATCAGTTGGACTTGAGAATTTTTAAAGAGTTTGCTCTACTAAGAAGATGAAAAGACAGTCTACAAGTAAGAGAAAATAATTACCAAGCACATACCTGCCGAAGTTCTAGTATCTTGAATATATATAAAGAACTCCCAACACTCAAAAATAAAATAATATTCTTCAACTAGAAAATGGACAAAAGAGATGGAGACATTTCACCTAATATACACATAGTAAAGAAGTGTATGAAAAGATTTTCAACATCACTCATTATCTGTTAGAGAAATGCAAAGTAAAACCAAAATGAGGTATCACTGTATACTTATTGTAATGGCTGAAGTAAAAAAAAATAATGGCAATTCCAAATGCTTCTATGTATGCAGAAAATAGATTGCTCATACATTGTTGATGGGATGTAAAATGACACATTCTGTACAACAGATTTGAAGTTTCATAAGAAACAACCATCAGAAATGAGAAATAAAAATTTGTGTATACATAAACCTACGTTTAAAGGTATATTAGCAATTTTATTTGCAATAGCTAAAAACTAGAAACAACCCAGATGTTATTCAGTGGATGAATGGCTGAGCAAACAGTGCTGTGTTCATACCATAAAATATTATATTAATAAAAAGGAATGAAGTTACTGACATAGAACATCCTAGTTCAATCTCTAGAGAAGTATGCTGACTGAAAAAAACAATTCCAAAAAGTTTTGCTCTATTTACATAATTGTTATGATACAGTCCCATTTATATATTATTCCATTTGGTATAATTAATGACAGTGAGGTAGAAATGTATTTTGTAAGGCTTTTGAACACCAAATAAATGTTGGATTTAATTCTTTAGATAATAAGGAACTGTTAAAAAAAACTTTTGATTATGCCTATAGCACAAAATAAATGAATAGAAAATTACTTTGGTCACAGTGTATAAAGCAAATTTTTTATGGATACAATTATGTGTAGATTATGACTTTCACAAATATCTTTTAAATATCTTAATGTTTAGAAATAATTTTTTAAAAAGAGAAGTTTTAAAAATAGAATTGGGTTACCTACATATTAATAGTTTCAAAAGTAATAGCATTATGAAATTTAGTTTATTGATGTTAAATCCTAAAACTGATACCATTACTGGAAGTACAACTTTAGCAGAGATGGGTAGATACACTTCATTTTTTAGATATGGGTTAATACTGTGTATTGTTCGTAAGTACATTATTTTGCTTTCTTATTATGGTTTCCATTGAAATAACATTACAAGTGGTGGCTACATTTCTAAGTCACAGATCTCTTTGAGGATTTGAAGGATATTTGAGAGCATCTCCTCAGGTAGATGGCCTTCCACCTAATTTTTCATCAGGCAAGGTTCACAGATCTCTTGAAAGCTATCATCTCTGTATCCCAGTTTTAGGAAGCCATATCAGGAAAAGTTCCAGACTATATGTGTGTAACTAATTTCGGTGTAATTTGTAATTATCTCGAACCAACTACCTAATGAGCATCAGTTTTCTTTGAATACCTAAAGCAGCCACCACATAGATCACAAAAGTATTTTTTTAATATTCCATATTTAATGCAAGTGGCATATAGTGTAGTTAAAGAATTAAGCTGCATTTATGAAATGATTAGTGTCAGAATGAGAAGAGGAAAGTAGCATTATAACTTTTATTAATTGCTACAAGAATACATTTTCATAACTAATGTACCATTGCTTGTTGGACTTGAGATTAGGAGATGGGACATAGAAACCTCTACAAATAAATACGAATTACCAAAATGAGATAGGAAAACTGAGGACTATGTGTATTATTCAAAAATTAATTTAGACTGTATGTGGATCCTGGAACATTGCAGTAAAAACAGACTCAGGCCCTATCTTACAGAGTTTACTGTCTTAAGGAAGATAAATCATTCAGAAATAGAGTGAAAGAATAGCTCATTCTGGGCAGTACTGTAAAATAAATGTTTGTGGTATAGGTTTCATAGAGTAGTGAAAGTATATCATTGTGCTGAGAAGAATTTGGCCTTGAGCAAATTTACCATTTTGAGACCCAAAGTTCTCATCTGTAAAGTGGAGTTGTTAAAGGATAATGCAGTAAGGTAGGGGTGCAGAATTAATAGCTACATCATAAATGATAAATACTGCTGCTATTATTGTCTTAAACAATCTTGATGAATGGCTAGTAGGGCACTCAGAAAGGAAGAGACAAGATTTTAGAGAATATTAGGAAATATTAGGAATAGGATATTTCTAATTATTAGGAAAGGTAGATGGTCATTCCTTTTTTTACAAAGCAGTAGGGAGACTTGCCTGGCAAGTATGAAAAGTTGTATTGAGAGATGACAATAAAAAAGAAAGATAATAATATATGTAATTTCAAACAATGTAAAATATTTTAAAAATTAATTTTAATAATTTAATGTTATACTTGTCAAATTATAAAGTTAGTATTTTATAATCTTCATTAGTTTCAAGTGAAAATTTTTAGAGGGTTTCCAGGGATTGAACTCAGAGGCACTTAACCACTGAGCAACATCCCCAGCTGTTTTTTGTATTTTATTTAGAGACATGGTCTCACTGAGTTGCTTAGCGCCTTGCTAAGTTGCTTTGAACTCGTGATCTTCCTGCCTCAGCTGCCCAAGCCACTGAAATTACAGGCATGCACCACCGCACCCAGCTCAAGTAATTGTTTTTAATATTTATTTTTTAGTTATAGGTGAGCACAGTATCTTTATTTTATTTTTATGTGGTGCTGAGGATTGATCCCAGTGCCTCACTCATGCTAGGCGAGCACTATTCCACTGATCCACAGTCACAGTCCACGAAAGTAATTTTTTTAAGGTGACAGTAGCTTATGGGTCAGTCTTTTATAAAATAAGAACTTCGCTTACCAACTTTTACTCATTCCTTTTTCAGAGATTGGAAATGCTTATGCTGTTTTAAGCAATCCAGAAAAACGAAAACAGTATGATCTCACGGGCAGTGAAGACCAAGCATGTAATCACCAAAACAATGGCAGATTTAATTTCCATAGAGGTTGTGAAGCTGATATAACTCCAGAAGACTTGTTTAATATATTTTTTGGTGGTGGATTTCCTTCAGGTAAATTAATATTAATTATAAATACTACATTTTATGAAGAAGAGATCCTTCCTATTAGGCTATTTAGAAATTTATCTGCTTTCTCCCCTGCATTTCTCATAGTGCTAGACTCCTGTGATGGCTTTCCATGAAGGTAGGAGAAAAATGTTAGGATAACTACTTTTACTATAGCCTCTCTTTTTCCTAGAACATATTTGAATTAAAAAAAATTAGTTGAAGAGTATTTTAAAGTATTTTATCTAAAGGTGAAGGAAGTGGGTGGAAGCAGGAAATCTAGTGGCAGTGTCTCAGGTAAGTGTTGTTATAGTTATGAGATGTATCCTATAGCCTGGATAACTATTTGGCAGTGGTTCTCTGGAGAACTTTCTAAATATTTTATTAAGGAAATTATAAATTTGCTAATTTGGATGTATATATTGAGGTATTTCCAATGAAATAGTAGAAAGTTGTATCACATTTTATACATAAAAGTGTTTGCTGCCTCCTCCCCATCCACCCCCAGTACTGGGCATTGAACTCAGGGCCTTGTGAATGATAGGCAAGTACTCTACCACTGAGCTACACTCTTCCTCCTGCCTTTTTCTTTTCTTTTTCCTCTTTTTTTTTTTTTCCTGAGATGAGGTCTCACTAAATTGCCCAGACTGACCTCAAAACTGGGAACCTCCTGTTCAGCCTCCCCAGTAGATGAGATTATAAGTGTGTACCACTATGCCTGACTCATGTTTGTTTGTTTTAACATTAGGATAGAAATAATAACTTAAACTAGGCTATCAAAATGAAATATTGTAGTGACCACTAAATGAATAGATTTTACAGTGCTAACATAAGTAATAGTGAACTCTGCTTACATTTATTATGAGTTTTTATGTGGAAATTAATTTTCTTTGAGAGTATCTCTTTTTTGTGTGTGTGTGGTACTGGGGTTTGAATCCTAGGAGGCAAGCACTCTACCAGCTGAGCTATATCCCCAGCCCTGAGAGTATCTCCTCTAAGATAGTTAAAATTATAGCTCCAGGCTTATTTACAGCATTTACTTAATGTGTTGAGTTAAACATCCTATTCAAAAACAGGATAATCTTTTATGAACAAGCAGTATAATTTGGCATGGTGGTCTTCTGAATATTAGTGAGAAAGATTATCATTATTGATAGGACATTTTTGCAAAGTGTCCTTGAAGAAAAGAGGATGTATAAATATACATTAATTAAGAATGTAACTTATTTTGACATATTTGAATACATAATTTCTTTTACTGAAAAATTATTAAAACTAATAATTTTGACTGAAAATATGCTGTGAACAATCAGAAATCTTTCAGGCCTTTGTGAATGTTTTTGGTAGTTAATTTGCAGTTCCTTGCTAGTTACAACATAGCTTAATTTGCCAAATTTGTCAGTAATAGCCAATTTTGGTTCATCGCCGTATTTAAAAACAATTTGATATCTGTCAGCAAGAAAATTTTTGAGTAAGTTATGTCACACATTCTATGGAATATTAAATAGCTTTTTTAAAAAAATATTCAGAGTGCTATATTTTGATTTCTAGAGGTGTTTGTGATTCATTTAAATACAGAAATCAAAGTTTCTGAGTAAGGATCCAAGATTTGTAAAAATAACCAACTATATAATAAAAGTTTTCTAGATATGTAGAATATATTTCATAAGTAAGAAACTTCAGCCTTACTTTAAAGGAGGCAGAGTTGGGAAAGAATTATTCCTGTTTCTATCCATACCTCACTCACAAGAAAAGAGGGCAGTAAGCATTCATTGCTCAAGATAAACACCTATTAATTAATATATGTAAAGGACAATGTAATTTTTTTTATCATATTTGCTCTCCCTAATTTAACCTTGGTTTTAATTTTCTAGGTAGTGTACATTCATTTTCAAATGGCCGAGCTGGTTATAGTCATCAACATCAGCATCGACATAGTGGACATGAAAGAGAAGAAGAGAGAGGAGACGTATGTTTATGATATGATTAAAAATCAAAAAATATTCATTCAGCAAATTTCAGCTTAGGAAAAGCAATTAGAGTTATCTAAAATATAGGGCAAGATGTTTTAGGAAGTAATATATTTTTTTCAACCAAAAGTGTTCAATAGAGACTAGAAAATCCCTTTGTGATATTTTTTCATGTGTTTTTTGTTTGTTTGTTTGTGGTGCTGGGGATTGAACCCAGGGGCTTGTGCATGTGAGGCAAGCACTGTACCACCTGAGCTATGTCCCCAGTCCTTTTGTGATATTGTAGGAACAGGGGTGGAGGTAATGATATTGGTTGTTAAGGCAATATAACCCCTTCAGATTGGTGTTCTGTGATTCTAAAGAGGATACAAATGTAACATACATGTTTTGAAGATAACTATTTGTTATTGGTTCTAATAAATTTAGAATTCATCCTGAAAAATACTTAAATTAGAAGGAACTTTGCTTTACTCTGTAATGCAGTTATGCCTAATTGCCTATAACAATTAGGTCACAAGTTGGAAAGGTAAACAGAAAGGGCACTAGAACAGAAACTGAAATGCCTATGCCCCAGCTCTGCCACTCATCAATTTCTATCCTTAACCCCCACATCCAGGGTAAAATATTTTGCAATCCTTAGCACATTGGTAATCTCTATTGTATGTGTGTGAGAGAGATAAGGACTTTGTTATCTATAAAGTGAGATCAGATTCTGTTAGTGTTTTTCAAATCACTATCTCTTGATGATGTTCCTGGAAAGTTACAATTTCAAGAATCTAATCAGCAGATTTGAAAGTATTATACTGAATGATCTCAAATGTCCTTTCTTCCTCTTAATTATGTATAACAACTATTGGATAATTGGCCACTACAGTTATATTATAATTTGTTATTCTTTTATGGTTTTTTATAGGGAGGTTTTTCTGTGTTTATCCAGCTGATGCCCATTATCGTATTGATCCTTGTGTCATTATTAAGCCAATTGATGGTCTCCAATCCTCCTTATTCCTTATATCCCAGATCGTAAGTAAAGTTTTATAAAAAATTATTGTTGCTGTCTTATCCCCCTTCCTTTAAAGGGCCTTCCTTTGCTCTTTTAAAGTGCCAAATCTGTTATTACAAGTGTATTAAATATTAAAATATCTGATTTTTAAAATAGCTATATATGTGATAAATTTGTATGATGTCATTTACGTTTCTGTTCCACTTGTAAATAAGGACAGTGCTCTATATATTTGAACTTGAATTTAATGTGGTAGGAAATATGTTGGTATTAGGGACAAAAACTGAAAATCAAGAATACCATAAAGATAAAAATATAATAATTGATCTTATATAGATTTGTGTCATTAAGGGGAAAATGATTTTAAGAGGTCAGTACATAAGGGAAATTTAATACAACATCAATTCTAGACAACTTTAATATAAAATACTGAGTATAAAGGAATCATATTGGCAGTGATTCTACAGTATTAGAATCAAGATTGATCTTAAAATAACTTATCATTTCTTACGTACAAGACTTTTATTAACTAAAAATTGAGAGGACTTTATTAGAGCATATTACATTAAAAGTGTGGTTACTTGCTGGGCATGGTGGTGTATGCCTGTAATCCCAGTGACTGGAGAGGCTGAGGGAGGAGGATCAGAAGTTCAAGGCTAGCTTTAGAAACTTAGCTAGGCCTTAAGCAACTTAGTGAGATCCTGTCTCAAAACAAACAATAAAAAGGGCTGGGGATGTGGCTCAGTGGTTGAGTGCCCCTGAGTTCAATCTCCAGTACCAAAAAAAAAAAAAGTGTGGCTACTTTTTTATAACATGAAATCAGTTTTAAGTAATTTGAGAAAATGTATAATATTACTAATATTAACTTTTTAATAATTTTTATTACCTCATTTTATAGTAGTATATTAGTATGTCTAATTTTAATTAAAATAACAATCATCATCTCTTTTACAGTGGATCAGGGCAAACCATTAAAATGCAAACAGAAAATCTGGGCGTTGTTTACTATGTCAACAAGGACTTTAAAAATGAATATAAAGGAATGTTATTACAAAAAGTAGAAAAGAGTGTAGAAGAAGATTATGTGACTAATATTCGAAATAATTGCTGGAAAGAAAGACAGCAAAGTAAGTTTGTGAAATGTTTAATATTTTTAAACTTATTCAGTCTTTGGAATTGATCACTGTAGATTTCCCTATTCAAGGAATGTTCTGGAATTACCTGGGACCTTATCTGTGCTCAGTACTTAGATGAAATATAGTCAGTACCTTATTGTGGAGGGTTTCTTATCTGTGGATTTAATCAGTCATCCATCAAAATATTCAAGGGTAAAACTGTCTATCCTAAACTTGTATAGCCTTTATTTCTTGTTATTCTCCAAACAATTCAATATAACTAACTAATGACAGCATTTCTATCATATTAGGCATTATAAGTAGTGTGCTTATAATGCCTAATATCAGTATAAAGGAGGATGTGCATAGGTTTTATTCAAACACTGTGCCATTTTATATCTGGATATCTGGGGGGGCCCTAGAGCCAATGTAACATGGATACTGAGGGATGACTGTATTGTGTTTTATATACATGTGGTTATCCAGTAACCCAGTAATTGGTTAATAGTAAGGACTTAGTGGTACTTGTGTTATTGTTGTTATCAATAAATATTTGGTCAAAAAAGTGAATATCGTAATTAAAGTGCCAGTTCTGGGATTGCCTCACAAAATAACTGGCTCTAACAATATTATATATACCAAATTATTTAAATTTCAGTTAACCTTTTTGAGAACAGATAATCTATAGTAAGCACTCAGCATAATGTCTTGTTACCCATAGGTATTCAATATTTTATTATTGGTTTTTTTTTTGAGAATTTTTTAATATTTACTTTTTTAGTTTTCGGCAGACACAACATCATTGTTTGAATGTGGTGCTGAGGATCGAACCCGGGCCGCACGCATGCCAGGCAAGCGCGCTACGGCTTGAGCCACATCCTCAGCCCCTATTATTGTTTATTTCATAGTATTCTAAGTGTTTTTGCTTGACTTAATCTAGTTTAATCTGTTAGCACTCTGGCAGGATCAGTATTAATAGGATCCTTCAGCCCATATTCTGTCCATTAACCAAGTTGTCTGCAGTTATATGGTATGCATTTATATGTGTTTGTTAAATTTTCTACTGGAAGTTTAATTCAATGTTTTTAATGCTATTCAAATACAAAGCAGCTTTCTTATTAAAAACTGTCAATGAAATAAAAGACAAAGCTCTTTGTGCTGGGCATGGTGGCTGAGGCAGGAGTATTTTAAGTTGGAGGCCAGCCTCAGCAATTTAGCAAGACCCTGTCTCAAACTATAAATAAAAAGGAATAGGGATGTACTCAGTGATAAAATGCCCCTGAGTTCCACCCCAGCACTCAGGAAAAACAAACAAACAAACAAACAAACAGAAAAGACAGAGCTCTTTGAAGCTTAAGAAGACTAGAGAGACATCACAGCTAAAAGACATCACTAGAGAGATTGGATCCTAGTTGGGGAGAGGTACCTAAAAAGGACATTATTGGTACAACTGGTAATATTTGAGTATGGATAATATATTAGATAATGGTAGTGTATCAGTTAAAGTCCTGAATTTGATAATTATATTGTATCTATATAAGAGAATGCTCTGGTTTAGGCAGAAAAATGCTGAAGTGTAAGAATGAAATATTGTATAATATCGGCATTATATTCTCAGTAGTTCTGCAAAAAGGCCACAAGAACAGTTAACAACAGCCTTTATCGTAGAGAGAAAGATTAAAGCCTTTATCGTAGAGAGAAAGATTAAAACTCTGAAAAATTGGTCCAATATGATAGTATCAGATATTTGCTGTACTATTCTTTTGTGTTGGTTTGAGATTTTTTCAAAATAAAACTGAAATTCAGTACATTTGTAAGTTTGGGGCTTTGAATGATGATGAAAATGGGAAGAGCTCAGTTCATTAATTGAATGCTCCTTCATTGATTAGAAGGAATTATCTTTTTGTTGTTGTTGTTTCATTGAAGTACTGGGGATCAAATTCAGGGCCTAATACATTTAGGGAAGTTCTGTACCACTGGGCTACACTCAGCCCTGAAAGTAGTTTTATAAATTAAGTCATCAAAACCATTTTGGCCAACAGATATTCTTTTGCCAGTTTTTTCCCGCTGTTTCAGAGTCACTTCTCTAATATATAAATTGAAAAATATATGTTTTATACAAGCAATAATTTGAAATGTTCTGATGAAAAGAATGTTAGTATAGAAGTTGGAGATTTGTATTTGAATCTAGACTCTGTCATTCATTAGCAATGTAAACTTTGGTTTAACAATTCTTAAGTTTTGGGAAGAGTTATCAGCAAATGACTTTTATAAGTACATTATTATGTGTAAGTAAAAGGTATAGAGTAATATTATTTGAACAATAATTCTTAGCCCAGTTGATTGAATAAAGTTTGTTTCTGGAGATTATTACATATGAAATACTACACTTTTACCAGTGAGTATATTTGAAATGTGGTTCTGACCAGGTAGCCTCTACTTGGCCACTTTTTTCTACAAAGTGACTTATTTTTTTAAAAAATTAACATAGCTCTAAGTTCTCCCATCCTTTAGCAGTATTAATAAACAATGGAAGGACTGAGAGTAACTTAACTGATAATTTTCATTTGTAGTCCATGTATTTCCTGTTAGTAACTGTGCTACTCACTCACTGGAGGAAACCTCAGAAGTGCTTATGTTGTCTATCAGTATTATGCTCATGTAACAATAGCATTTTTCCTCTGTTGCATCAGTAACATTATATATTTGTTTGAGTAAACTAAGAGCAAGATTTTAGTTTTTTTACTTAAATTTTAAGATTATCCGAAACCGTAACAAAAACATCACAGCAAGAACAATCATTAGTATTGAATAGCATATGATATTTTGGGGATAAAAGGCAAAGATGATGCTTCAGAGCAGGATTTAAAAAAAAAATACTTGGGTTTAGGAGTGAGGGTAAAGTGTTCTGACATGAGTTGACAAGGTTTCTATTCTTGTTTCTTTTCTTTTACATGCTAGTCTTTAGGTAAAATTGTCATTTCTTAGAGAAAATTTTATCTACTAAAATGGCTTTTAAAAATAGAACTTGTATTTATTTTTAAAAAAAGCTAATAGAAGTGTATTGAAGGTTTCTATGAAGCATGATTTGAATTTATGCAATTGATGTGAATTGTTTATTTAATTAGCAAAATATTTTCTTTGTTAACAGAAACAGATATGCAGTATGCAGCAAAAGTATACCGCGATGATCGACTCCGAAGGAAGGCAGATGCCTTGAGCATGGACAACTGTAAAGAACTGGAGCGGCTGACTAGCCTTTATAAAGGAGGATGAACTGGAATTTTTATTTATACCTTTCAGCGTGCTCTTTATCTCTTCTGTAAATTTAATTTCATCATGAGAGCTGAAGAAAAAGATTTGATATTAAAAACTGAACTGAATAGTTGGTTCCTGAAATCTTGGGCTGTTTATGACCTATTGGTTCCTTTAAATAGTAAGAAATTACAACTAAAATTAATATTTATGTTTCTGCAATTATTTTCATCTTAAAAACTTATATGATTCCTAACTAAATATGTCTTGAGAAAGGATTCTCATACCTGTAGCAATTCAGTTTTAGTGATTCTCTACCTTTTCCCTCATGTAAATATTTATGGAATGATCATTTTGTGTACATACAGATTATTGCCTTTTATTTAAATTCTTTTAGTGTTTAGCTCCATAAGACACTTCCTTTAAGTTGGAGGAATAAATGTTATATGACACAACTTTTCCCTGTCAGGTGTTGAGTATGTGGAGTTTAAACAATGAAACTTTTTCAGAAAGAAAGAAAACAAAAACTATTTAACTTTATGTAAAATCTTATATAGCATTATCAGCTTAGAGGGAACTGATATTTTTAATATTGCCATTATATTCCAAAATATGTATTGAGATAAATGAACTGGTATAATGTATCAGTTTGCTATTTAGTTTTCTGAATTGCTAATCCATGCATAGAAATGAAATGCTGTGCTGATAGATTTTAAAGAAAATATGAGGAAATGGCTATAAATATTAAATTAAAAGGGTCTTCAACAGTAAATTGCAGTTATGCCATTTGCAAGTCCAGTAATTAAAAGGCCCCAACTGTTCGTTTGTATGTCTTTGAAGGCTGCTAAAATTTATGGAGAGAACTCACCTAATTTTCCCCCTATGGAAACTTAAGTTTCTTAGTAATCATTTAAAAATGCAGGATCCAAAAGTCAGTGAATTCTACAAATAAGTAGTAAGAAAAATTACTACCAAATTATAGCCTTGTGCCTTTTAACCCTATTGCCAACTCTGAAACATGTAAGTAGATCACAATTCACTTATTTGATCAGAGCATGATCTTTATGGCCACATGCAACAGTGGGCAGAAATACAGTAGCAGGTAGAATAGTGATTTATAGCAAGTCATCCTTAAGAAATTCTGAGCTAAAATCTACTCTAACCATTGAGTAATTAATTATGTAGGAATAAGCTCCTTGTAATTAAATCCATAATACAAGTTAGAGAAAAAACAGCTGGAAATTGAAGTTTTTGGTGCCTATATATTGAATATGAAACTATTTTGATTTCTAGTCTTGGTATAATATTTTGATGCTTTTTCGTACTCAGTTAAGGGAACATGAACAGTTTTGGGTAGTTTTTTTGTGAGTGAGAGAATACTAGAATGAGTGGCTTTGTTCTTTTATTTAAGGATTTCTTTTTTTCTGGGTATGTTTGATTTATGACATTTGTTAAATAAAATCACTAAAATGATATTCTCTTAAAAATGTTCTTGTTTCCCCTTTTCCAGGTGAATCAATAGATAATGCCTAATTAAATCAGTACATTAAACTAAACATGCTGTCCTAGGAAACCTGGACAACTTACACAACTTGCTTAAAAGATGTGACCTTTAAAAAAAAACAAAAACAGTGCTTTAAAAATATATATATATAATTTTAAGTATTTTTTGAGCATGTAGAATGAGTAAAGAAAAAAAGTCATCCTAAGTACCTTTGAAAGCTCATATGTATCAGACATTTATAAAAATTTTAATGAAAAAAATTTCACCTTTATTTTTCCAGTGTTAATGTAAAATTTACACTATTGTAATTGATACTTCTTATTGACTAATTTATTTCCTTAAATCCCTGCTTTGAGGGGATAGGTGAAGTTATCAAATTAAGTTTTACATCATAAAGTTATACATGACTTTCAGACAGTATTATATTTCAGGTTTATTGCTACATTCTATTTGATAATCTGTTAGGGGAAATGTGTTTAAAAATTAAATTTTCAAATCAACTGTGGAAAATGATTATAGAGTGCCTGACAATTTAAGCTACATATAAGGTATGTAAGTAAAGATTGAGTCCCTAATATTACCTATATCATGGTATAAAGACCTAATAAGTACTTAAAATTTTGGGTTAATCTTTAAAACCAAAATTTTAGATATCTTGAGATTTCAGATTTTCATGTTTCTTATTCCTTTATGATAAAACTCCCAGTATTCTGCCATCTTTTTTTAGCTAGAGCTTTAAAATAATTTGATTTGATCATTTTAATCATCACCTAAAAGCCCTTTGATTTTGCTTATTAACTAGCTTCTTTAGCTGACATTTTGGAAGTTTGGCAGCAAACATTTTTTATTCCTTTTTATGCACTACTGTCCTTGTGAGGGTTTGAGGAAAAGGAAATAGTATCATTCCTCTTCTTTTTGGCTTCCTTAGTTCTCAGATCGGTGCTAGTCTTTAGTCATTTGTAAGTTTTAGAACTTACTTTGATCAAATAAGACAACTGAATTCTCAATAATGAGAAATTTCCAGTTATTTATCTAATAATCTAAGTGAATATAACTGATTTGGGGAACAGATTATATTGGAATTTTTAATTATTTGTTTCATAATTGTTACATGTTTCTTTATGATTTATAAAGGTTTTGTAGAGAAAAGTAAAATCTTTAAGGCATTTTATGTTAACACATTAAAGGACTTTACTTTTGTGTCAGCTCAGGTGTTCATAGGAACAGGACTATGGAATGCTAGTCTTTACCTTTAATTGCACTTTCATGATTAATTTTTCTTCCTGTTCAATCTTTTACACTAGTATGTAAAATAAAAAGAAATGATTATTTGATTTCCCTTCTGATGATCTGTAATGATTTAAATTGCAGATATTTAATATTACTTATTGTATTCTTATGTTTGATTTAAAAAAAAAAAACTCATACCTTGTGAAGGCAATGAAATATTTCTCAATGACCTGAGGACCAAAGGAACCATCTTTCCAGTTAAACAAGTATTATTACAAGGGACCAAATGGTTAAAAAGAGAAGAATGTGTACATTTACTTAGCTTCTGCATGTGAAGCTTGGGTTCACTACTACCTGTATTACTTACCCATCTTCATCCAAGTGAAGCAAACTGAAAGGGAATTCATAACATTTTTTCTCATCTGAACAACTAGTGAAATGAATAACAAATCTGAATTTTAATCTTCACTAAATAGCTGAAAACCTTGTCTTTTGGCTGTGTTGGGCTACTGCCTCATCAAAAATACATAAAATTCTCTGTCAATTAATGAAAGAGAAAGGAGCAGTCTGGCAATAACTTTCAAATTTTCCTGAATTCAGATTTTCAGTTATGGCTAAAATGAGGCTTTTCATTCTTGCATGCCCCTTTAATAATCTGGCAGGCAACACAGTCCTAGAATTTAGGCTTCCTTTTTGGTTCATGACTATTAAATAGATAATTCCTCAAAACATACTCCTTATATTAAGGATTATGTAACCACATTTTTTAAAAGTAAATTCCTTTTTCTTGTTGGTATGTGATTCCTTTTCATTTAATTTGATTATCTGCTGGTGTTGGGGCCAATAGATTTGTGAATATTCTGTGGATGTGTACCTGTATAAGTATATATATATTTTCTTCCAGCTAATACCTCAGATGTGTGATTGTTTAATAATATATATACCACACTACATTTGCACATAGCAGGGCTTCCATTAGCAGTGGATATTCATATTTCTAAATTTGAAAATCAGTCCACAGAATTTCATTGGTGTAAATTCTTTCAGTTGATCTTTTTCATATTTTAATGCAAATTCCTACTGTAAGGCCCATACTTCAAATATAATTCTATCTTTCTAAATCTAGCAATCTGGAAATATATAAAGGTAAGAAGTGTTTCTTAAAGTATCTTAATTTAGTCAGTGATTAAAAATTGGGATGATTAGTTGCCAAGATGTCTAGTAACTGCATAGCAGATGGACAGCTGGCATGAATACGGGTCTCATTTACTTCACAAGATTCTATATGTTCTGATATTCTACTTTGTCATTTAAGAGCACCATTAAAATAGTAAACATTTTCAGTGACTTTGGAGTATTTTAATCATTGCTTTGAAAATGAATTGTTTGTGAGATTGGATGACTATAATAAGAAATGTAATTGATATTTTGTAATTTATATTAAGAAATGCTTCTTACCTTTTTTGCTTTGTTTTGATTTTTAGATTGCTACATAAGACTTTCTTATTTAAAGTTTAGTTTTAGTTTGTTTTAAAAAGCTACAGGTAATTTTCAAGGTTTGATGGAATTTTTAATGGAAGCCTTATGTAAGTTGAGTGAAGTGAAATTGGTAAAGGAGATATTACTTTATTTGTAGTGCATTCAAGATTATATAATTAGATGAAATGTCTGATTTGTAAAATATTTAATGTTATATCAGACTTCTATAAAATAAAATTTTCTGTGTGAGAACTGTTAAAATGCATTTGATTTTTAATGAATGTTCTACTGAATGATTTATGATGAATTTTTTGTCTTTTAGTCTCTGTAGTTTATCTCAATATATTAATAAAAAGGTTTGTTCTCACTGTAAAGATTCATTTTTATTATGTTTTATACTTTTTTTTTTTTTTGTACTGGGGATTGAACCCAGGGTCACTAAATCACTGAGTCACATCCCCAGCTCTTTTTTGTCTTTTATTTAGAGACAGGGTCTGTCTCACTGAATTGCTTGGGACCTCACTAAGTTGCTGAGGCTGGCTTTAAACTCATGATCCTCCTGTCTCAGCCTCATAATATGCTCATTATTTTATTCAGCCATAAATTATGAATGCCTGCTATATCCCAGGTAATCAGCTGGGTGCAAGGAATTAATCATTGGACATGACTCATATGAAAGACTGGACAAAGACTCTCATGAGATTTATACGTAGCAAAGAAAATAAGTGTCAAGTAAATAGTTATAATTTTGATAAATGTGATACAAAATTACAAGATAAAATGCCAGCATGCATGACCTAAACTATTCTGGGAGTATCAGGAAAAGTTCTTCTGAGGAAGTGAGCTTCAACTGACACAAAATGTGAAGTAAGTAGGAGTGAGGTGAATGCTAGAGAAGTATTTCAGGCGGAGTGTATACTAAGCTGGTAAAGTCATAGAAACTTCAGAAGTGAAAACAAATACATGATTATAACATAAGGATTCCCGGGTAAGAGAGAGAATTAAAATAAGGGACTGGATTTTCATTAAGACCAGCCATGGTGATAACACTATCTCAAAAACTTTGATTTTTTTTTTAGTTGTAGATGGACACAATACCTTTATTTATTTATTTTTATGTGATGCTGAGGATAAAAATCAGTGCCTCACACATGCAAGGCAAACGCTCTACCACTGAACCACAACCCCAGCTCAAAACTTGAGGTTTTTATGGGAGGAGTTTACATGATCAGATTGAGGCTTTTAGAATATCATTTTAGTTACAAGACTGGAGGGCAAAAGTGATTGTAAGGCAGCTAGAAGGTTTTGTCAAAAGAGAGATGATCGTAACTTGGACCAGAGAAGGAGTAAATATAATTGAATAATTTTTAGAGGTATTTAGGAAATAGATCAACATAACTCTTTGATTGGATTTTGGATAATATGGTGACATCAATTAAGAACCAGGCTAAATTTTTCCAAACATTTGGCTATATAAGAGAGTAGAGAAGAATGATGTAACTGGAAGAGAATGTGGTTTCTCCAGAAGACTCTTATTTTTTCATTACCATGCAATTTTTTTTTATTCTACTGGAAAATGGCAAGTCAAAATTGAAAATGAAGATAGAGAAAAAGAGGGTAATAACATTAAGAACTTGGTATGTCAGAGGATATATAGACTCCTTTGAAAGATGTAAGAATTAACTTTTCTAAGAGAGCACCAGCATTCTTTCAAAAAGTTAATGCACAGAGGATAAATTTAAATGCTGGTAGGTTTGTAGTGGTTATGAAATGGTATGCCTAAGGTTTCTTGAAAGCATGTGAAGTGGGGGAGGGGGAAAGTGATGAGCAGAAGCGGACAGTGAAGATGATTTGGATGATCTGGTCCAAGTTACTATCATCTCTCCTTTGACAAAAACCTTCTACCTGCCTTACATTCACTTTTGCCCCCAGTCTTCAATGGTAACTAAAATGATATTCTAAAAGTCCAATCTGATCATGTAACTCCTCCCTTAAAAATCTCCAGTTTTGAGCTGGGGTTGTGGTTCAGTGGTAGAGCGTTTGCCTTGCATGTGTGAGGCACTGAGTTTGATAATTTGGCTAGCAAAAAAGAGGATTTCTGTGGGTTGTTGACAGTTGTATGAATTTTCTGCAGCCTAACAGTCTAGGCATAAGCATGAGAAAGTAATGGAAGTTTGAGGTAATCAATTTGGTTACAGTAGAGGATCCTCATTAGAATGTGTTCACAAGTAAAACACTGATACATTAGGCCCTCATTAAAAACTGTTAGCTTTATCATTGTCTACTAAAGATTTTTGAACATGTAATAATATGCATTGTTTTATGTGCTATTATTAAGTGGGGTTATAGTTTGGGTCTTAATTGTCCCTGAAAGGAAAGGTCCTTATGGCAAAGTGTTGATCTACAGCATGGTGCTATTGGTAGGTAGTAGAAACTTTAAATTGGTGGGACCTAGTAGAATGTCTTCAGGTCATCAAAGGTATGCCCTTGGGGGATTGTGGATCATAGTCTTTGTGGTCTTTTTTGATTCCTGCCCATGAGGTAAGTGGTTTTGTCATGATGTGCCATCATAGCCCCAAAGTAATAGGACAAATTGATCATGGACTGAAACTCCTAAAATTGAGCCAAAATAAACTTATAAGTTGATTATCTCAGGTATTTGTTCTAATGACAGAAAGCTGACTTAACACAAGTAGCTATTGATTTCGTCTTGCTGAACAGAAATAAAGGTTTAAGTCAAGAATTGAAAAAAATACAGTTGGGAATGGTGGTATACATTCGTAATCCCAGCTGCTTGGGAGGGTGAAGCAGGATGATCACAATTTCAAGACCAGCCTGTGAAACTTGGCAAGACCTTATGTCTCTCACCCCCCATCCTCGGCCAAAAAAAAAAAAAAAAAAAAAAGGAAAAGGAGTTCAGGGACAGAGAAACTCTGGATTTAATCCCCAGTACTGCAAAAAGAAAATAAATATACAGGTACAAAAATCATAGGGAAGATCAAACAAGAATCCTGACTGGCAGAATCATGGTACTAATACAGACATTAGGATAGTTTTGATTAGGAGAATTTTAGAGCCTGGCAGCAAGATAATGTAAAAGTATCTAATATTAAATGTACAGCTAAAAATGTAATTAATACAGACAAAATGTACATATTTACACATTTTCAGGGCATTGTGGAGAGAAAAACAGCAGCAAAACAGATAAGTAGAAAATGCCATCATCTGACTAGGAAAAGGGACCTGAGACAAGAAGTGCAGTGTTCTAGAAGGTAATTAAAAAGGGTTTAAAATAAGGAAAAGGAATGGATCTTCAATGATGCCAATTTCAGTTTATCTGTCAAAGTTCACTTAGGAGGTCATTTGTAGAGCTCTGAAGTTTACAATTTCTTTCAAAGATAACTAGTAGGCTGGGGAAATAACTGAGTAGAAAACCACAATAAGTGCTGGCCCTAGGTTCAATTCCAGCACGTTCAAAAAAAAAAAAAAAAAAAACCCACAAACTAATCCATAGGATTTCCTACAACTATAGGAAATAACCAACTGCTTTCACTGTTTCTTGAACTAGAATTAGTTCCCTTTGCATTCCTACTTTTAAGGATTGGAAATGAAGATCAGCTGTAAACAAGTTCCCATTGATCTCATTTTTCAAGACACACTACTCTGCAAGAAATGAGATCAGAAAAAATCAGCAAGTAAAGCCATGAGCTTCAATTTTCCTGGGAGGGGCTAAGACAGTTGTCAGCTGGGGTAAGATTTTTGGCCCTCAGGGAATTTTCTACTGGTATCCAGTGAGCAGAGACTGGGGATGTTACTAAATGTCCTATGCTGCGTAGTGCAGCCCCCTACAACAAATTACCTGGCACAAACATCAATAGTGCAGAGGTTGAGAACCTTGCGCTAAGGTGATTGGCGACTCCTCCCGTTTTATTAAGATTTCTGATGATCCTACTACTTACACAGGTTTTTGTTAAATGTGCAATCATGGCACAAAAAATAAAAATAAAAAAATAAATAAAGCACAGCAACAAGGAAAGAGCCAATTAAAGAAGGTAGGTCAGCGACTGCATGTATTAAAAGTAGAGGCTAGAGATACAGGGCTCCTTGATTCAATCTAGGTAAGACCTGGATTAAAGAGCCTGTAGGGAGGCATCTGCGGTTAAGTCGAGAGAAAGTAAGCAACTGGGATCAGAAACCTAAG
Source organism: Urocitellus parryii (assembly GCF_045843805.1). Classification (NCBI taxonomy): domain Eukaryota; kingdom Metazoa; phylum Chordata; class Mammalia; order Rodentia; family Sciuridae; genus Urocitellus; species Urocitellus parryii. The sequence goes on along the minus strand of NC_135540.1, from coordinate 46,914,430 downwards.
TTCTTCGGACTTCCAATCGCAGGCGATCTAGTGCGTGCTGGTCGTTAACACCAGTCCCGCACATTTCTTCATCTACAATGAAAGATTTTAAGATAAGGGATCCTGAAAAACCCATAAAACTTATGCATCCTCTCCACACAAGAATGCCTCATAATGTAACAGGGGTTCGCTTGATGCTTTGACTATATCCCTTGTGGCTTTGAAACTTAAATTTGTTTTTCTTTTTCCCAACCTCCTTCCCGATCTCTTCCTTGATCTTGTTTCCCCCTAACCTTCTCCTTCCTGATCTCTCCTCTATAAAAGTCCCTCTGTTGCTGCTGATGGGCAGAATCACAGCCTTTGGGACAGGAGTTCCCTATTATTGCTAGCAAAGCAATAAACCATCTTTTTCCTCTTTCTCAAAGCCGCCTCCTTATTAGATTGGCATCGGGGACAAGGACCCAGCTTTCAGAAACAATAACACGAACCCTCACGGGCACTCTCCTGAGGAACTGGGGCGCAGCCACCCCATGGGAAACCTCTATCACAGCAACGTCCTCCAGGAGACTGAGCCGCGCGGAGCCGCGCAGCGCGCAGGCGCAGAAAGCAGTACGCGTGGGACCCGAGGAGCGACTGGGCGCGCTTGCAATTTCCGCCCGATCCGCGGGAAATCCTGTGTCATCGCCAACGAAGTGCTTCCTGGAGCGCGGCCCAGGTCACGAATCATGTGACGGCGCTTTGCGAGGAACCTGTTTTTGGAGCCTTCTCTGTACAGCTTTTGAACTAATCCAGCAGTCAAGAAACCCAGGTAACTGGCGCCGCTCTGCCTGGTGCTCAGGCCTGGGCCCCGGGGTGAAGTGGGTGGTGAGTTTGAAGAGGAAAGGCCGCCACTTCTCGTTGGGCCTCGACTTCTGGGTGCGGGGGCAGGGGTGCAATGGGCGAAGGTGAGACATCCAGGCTGGGTACTGGACCGGGTGTTGGGAAGTTCCGACCCCCTCCCATAGCCCCCGTGGTCCCAGATCTAGAACTGCGGAATCATGCTCGGCCTTGACGAGGACTTAATCCCCCGTTTAATGTGGGGGCACCGGGAGGGCGAAGAAGCCTAGAGGGGAGAGTCACAGGGAGTTTCTCTTCCAGGCGTGGAGATTGATCCTGCGGGAGAAAGGGGTTCGTCATGGCGGATGTGAGTTGATACCCCCACACATGAGGAAGGGCCCCGGGGGCGTGGGGGAGGCTACTGAGCACCAAGAGGTAGAGCTTCCCAAACACAAATTTTGTTTCGTTTTTGGTCTCCCTTCCGGGTTAGGATCAGGTGTGAGAGACTAATATGATTGGATTTTAAGGGTCCTGGGTTTCTGGTTGAGAAAATTGTATTCTCCCCTTTCCCAATCCTCCTGGGCCTTAAAAAAAAAAAAAAAAAAAAAAAAAAAAAAAAAAAAGACTGTCTGTATTTACCATTTGAAATTCTAAATGATGCCTTTCCTGTCAGTATGTAGGACATGTGCTCTGGATCCTTTTTTAAAAGTCAGCAGTCATGATAATTTCATTAGCTGCATTGTACGAATCGCAAGTCAAGGTGTGTGTGTGTGTGTGTGTGTGTGTGTGTGTGTGTGTTTAAGATGGGAGCAAAAGTAAACTGGTAGTGATAACATGGAATAAAATGATCATTCAGGTTTGGAGAAGAGCACGGATTAGAGATTTGAAAAACAGATAAGAGTCATATGTAGGTACAGATTACGATTATATATGGTTTGACAATGAAATTCATCAGGTAAGGGTGTGTAATAAAACAGATTATAAAAGTTTTCTGTTTCTTTAGTCCTAAATATGTTCTCTGCAGAATAAACACTTGATATGTTGTCTTTTTCTTTTAGTTATATGAGGAAGCTAAAACTTAGAGAAATTAATTAACTTGTTTAGGATCATTAAGAAGGACAATGGAGCTGGGCCCTGTGGCATACACCTGTAATCCCAGCCGCTGTAGAGGCTGAGCTAGGAGGATCACCAGTTCAAAGCCAGCCTCAGCAAAAGCGAGGTGCTAAGTACTCAGTGAGACCCAGTCTCTAAATAAAAATATACAAAATAAGGCTGGGGATGTGGTTTTGTGGTTGAGTGCCCCTGAGTTCAATTCCTGGTACTCTTCCTCTAAGAAAGAATGGAAAGTTTGTCTATGGATGTAGAAAAAAGTTCATAATGTATTCCTTTTTTGTTGTTTTTGTGGGTTTTTTTGTTTTGTTTTGTTTTGTTTTGTTTTGTTTTTTTGGTACCACAGATTGAACTCAGGGGTACTCCACCACTAAGCCACATACCTAGCCCTCCCTAGCCCATATTTTGTATTTTATTTAGAGGCAGGGTGAGTTGCTTAGCGCCTCACAGTTTCTGAGGCTGGCTTTGAACCAGCGAGTCTCCTATCTCAGCCTCCCAAGCCACTGGTATTACAGGCATGTGCCATGGCACCCAGCTCATAATGTATTCTAAACCAGTAGCTACAGGAGTAAATGTATTATGAAAAGTATGAACTGGCTTTACAGCTAGTACTAATACATACATCTCAATAAACTTTAATAGTTATATAGGTTCTATGATTATTTATTCAACCAATAGTGAATTGTTTCTCTAAAGGCTTAGAGCAAAAGGTTAACTTGCTCTAAGTTATAAAACTAGTAAATATAAAAATCAGAAATAGAAAGATAAAATGCCAGCAAGAAAAATTACGAATGATGACTTAAGTTTCCTGAAAGGTGGATAGGACAAGTTTAGAAAAGCAGTGGAAGCTATATAATATTACTTTTAAACATTCTCTTTCAGGACCTGAAGCGTTTCCTGTATAAGAAGTTACCAAGGTAAGAAACTAGTTATTGCATAACTTCCTCATAGCATGTTAATTTTATGAGACATATTATTTCTCTAAAGATATTTTGTATGATATTTATTATCACTTTTAAATATCTAACATTACTGTAGGTATCATAAGTGGTGTTCTTTGAGTTTGCAGATAAATAACATGAGGCCTAGAGGAGTTGTGTGGCTTTTCTATCCATTTGCTAGCAATGACATAATTTCATTCTTTATGGCCAAGTAAAACTCTGTTGTGTATATATTCCATATGTTTTTAATCTATTCATCTTGATGGTCATCTGGGCTGGTTCTATAATTTGACTACTGTTAATTGTGCTGCTATAACATTGATGTGGCTGCATTGCTATAGAATGCTGATTTTAGTGCTTTTAGATAAATATCAAGGAGTGGGATAGTTGTGTCCTATGGTGGTTCTATTCCTAGTTTTTTGAGAATCTCCATACTGCTTTCCAGAGTGGTGGTATTAATTTGCAATCCCACCAACAATCTATGTTATACCTTTCCCCCATATACTAGCCAACATTTGTTATTACTTGTGTTTTTGATAATTGCCATTCTGACTGGAGTGATATGAAATCTGTGAGTATAGGTTTGTTTGTTTGTTACCAGGGATTTAATCTAGAGGTGCTTTACACTGAGCCACATCCTAGGCCTTAAAAAAAAAAAAATTAAAAACTCTAAATTTTTTATTTAAATTTAAAAAACTCTAAATTTATTTTGAGACAGGGTCTTGCTAAGTTGCTTAGGGCCTTGCTAAGTTGTTAAAGCTGACTTTGAATTTGCAATCCTCCTGCCTCAGCCCCCTGAGCTGCTGGAATTATAGGCATGTGTCACTGCATCTGACCTGATTTTTTTTTTCTTTTGAGATATTTCTGTTTATTTCTCTGGTTCATTTATTGATTTGTTTATTTGGGTTTTTTTGGTGTAAGTTTTTTGAGTTTTTTATGTTTTGGATCTTCCCTATCAGAGGAGTATCTGGCAAAGATTTTCTCCGATTCTGTAGGTTCTCTCTTTATGTTCTTAATGGTTTCCTACTTTTAAGAGGAAACTTTGCTGTGCAGAAGCTTTTTAATTTGATGGCATTCCTCTTATTGATTCTTGGTTATATTTCTGGAGTTTTAGGGGTCTTTTTAAGGAAGTCAGTGCCTGTACCTATATGATGATGGAGTGTTGACCCTATGTTTTCTTCTCGCAGTTACAAAGTTTCTGGTCTAATTTCTAAGTCTTTGATCCACGTCATGTTGAATTTTGTGCAGGATGAGAGATTGGGATCTAGTTTTATTCATGTACATATAGATATTCAGGATTCCCAGCTCCGTTTGTTAAGAAGCTTATCTTTTCTCCAACATATATATTTTTTAAATATTAATTTTTTAGTTGTAGTTGGACATAATACCTTTATTGTATATATTTTTATGTGGTGCTGAGGATCGAACCCAGGCCCTCACATATGCTACATGAGCACTCTACTGCTGAGCCACAACCCCAGCTCTCTACCACATATTTTTGACACTTTTGTCAAGTATCAGATAACTGTAAGTTTGTGTGTTTGTCTCTTGTGTCTTCCATTCTATTCCACTGGTCTTCATGTCTGTTTTGATGCTAATTTTTTGCATAAAGTCTGGAGATCAGGTAATGTAATGATGCCTCCTGTGTTGCTCTTGCTCAGGATACAAGGCCTACATACAATCTACTTCATGTACTATTTTCTAAATTAAGTTCTTGTATTAAGGTTAACAAACTTTCTTTTAGATTTCTACTAATTCAAAGGACTTTGTCACTTATTTAAAATTCATATTTAGTTTAATGTAGAAAATGCCTTTCTTAGCAAGTGCTGCTTTACTCTGTACTCTTACAGATAACTTAGACTTGCTCAGTTGAGGGCACAAGAGAGGTATATGATTCTCATGTTTGACAAGGAAGTGATTCAGAATTTATTGAATAACTTTAAAGTAATATAGCAGAATTTGTGGTGAAAATTTTTTCTTATCTCCCAAATCTAAAGTTATAAAAGGTTGTGTATATCAATGTATTTTTGTAGATAGGGGAAAACACCTTATTTGAATTTTTGCTTGAATTTCCAGTGTGCTTTACTAATGGAATGTGCTTATAACTCGCCTGATTTCAGATCACTGGAAATTAATGACATTATTTTCTGGTTTTGAATATAACTATTATATTTTTCTCATGTATTCAGGAAAAAAATATTGAGGTTTTAAACTATGAAGTAATTGATTTTGTGTTACTATAATGCTTGAATTCATTTGTATTCTTTTCCTCCTAATATTGGCAAACTATAGAGACAAATTGTTGATTCTGTTTTTAACCCAGTAATCAACAATACAGGAAGTCCTAGCTTTGCATGCTAATATAGGTCTGTAGAAATGACAATACATGCTGAAAATAATTTAGAAATCAGGGAAAATAGCAATTGTTTTATGACCTTTAAATTTTTAAAGAACATTAAAAATTGTCTTATTGTTACTTATAAATATTTAGGGGAATGAAAACAAATACTAAAATGAATAATTGCTTAATACAATAATTTAAAACATTGGGGACATTGAGAATTAAGTATTGTTTTTTTGTTTTTGTTTTTGTTTTTGCAAAAAAGTGTATCAAGAGTAAGTTTAAAACAGTGTTTAATTCCAGTGGCTTGAGAGGCTGAGGCAGGAGGATTGCAAGTTTGAGGTAAGCCTCAGCAACCCAGTGAAGCCCTTAGCAACTTAGTTAGACTCTGCATCGAAATAACAAAATTTAAAAGGGTGGGGTGACAGGTTGGGGGTGTGACTGAGTGGTAGAGAGCTTCTGGATTCAATCCCCGGTACCAAAAAAAGAAAACATAAAAAGTAAAAACAGTGTTTAAATGCTTTTCATTTACTTTCAGAGGAGGAGCTAGATTCTTTTCTAGATCTTGGTGAATTGTCATAGTCTAATAATTTTGGATTAGCTGCCTACTTTTATCCTTTGTAATTTCACAGTTGTGAAATATCTGAGTCCTTTAATGTAATTTCTAAAAAAAAATTTTTAATTTTTTTATTATTTTTTTTCCAGAATCACTTTCTCTGGGACTTTTATCATATCTGGTTTCCTAATTTATGTCATTAAATTTACCTTCACTGAGTGCCTCTGACTATGTATCTAGAATCCCCCCAACAGTGATGGAGTCCACATTCCCTTTGTTAGCTCTTTCTTCTGTTAACTATTTACCATCATTTCAAATTTCACTTCTAGCATTTTAACTTTTCATTCCCTTTCTGTAGTTCATCTTTGCTGGCTACTTCCCTCTTTAGATTATCTATTTTTTTTAATGTCATATAGTTTATACTGGGAGACAAGGGCTGTATGCCTTGTTATGTCTCTTTGTAAACTGCATGATAGATGCCCAGTGACCAGTCATGAACACATTTTGAAAGAAGTGATGTGGATGGTTACAGATCACAGAGTACATCTGTTAATTACATGGTTATCCTGATGGTAATGTGAAGAGTTAGCAAACTTTGTAGCTTATGCAGTAATTCAGTAAATATGTGAGGGTAATTGAAATTCCACCCATGTTATGGGCAGGAGGTGGTATTAACTAAATCATAATAACTGAAAAATGCAAACTGGAACTAGCAAAAATGAAAGCTTTCTGTATTTATCTGTAGTTATCTTGTTAGAACCCTGGCATTTGAAAGGTGCTAAATTGAGGGGGTGGGAGAACACTCTACTATACTGGTGACACAATATGGGAATAAAAGCATAATTTATCCACTTAGAAGACTTACCAGTTTTAAAATGCTATTTTAAGAGTCTACTTGTTGAAGAAGCAAAAAAATAAAAATTGCATTCAGTGTTTTTAACTTATATAGTCACCATTGAGATGCTCTTTATTCATCTGGAGACCTAATAAACAAAGCAATAATTAATTCTTTTTTTTAAATTTGTTCTACTTAGTTGTATATAACAGCAGAATGCATTTCAGTTCATAATATACAAAGGGAGTGCAACATTTCAATTCTCATGGTGTAGAAATGCACCATTGGTGTAATCATACATGTGCCTAGGGTAATGATGAGCAATAATTAATTCTAATTACATGGTCTGATTATAAATAACAAAATTGATTCGGACATTGAGGATCTCACATTATCAACTTTTGATGTACTGTGGCACTGTACATGATGAAGCTGTCTTAAGAATTGTTAAAAAATTGGGGCTGGGGATGTGGCTCAAGTGGTAGCGTGCTCGCCTGGCATGTGTGCGGCCCGGGTTCGATCCTCAGCACCATATACAAAGATGTTGTGTCCGCCAAAAGCTAAAAAATAAATATTAAAATTCTCTCTCTGTTCTCTCTCTCTCTCTCTCTCTCAAAAAAAATTGTTAAAAAATATATTCATTTTATTTCTGAGCAATGTTTAAAGTTCATCAAAAACAGTTGAAAAGTAATTGACAAGTTTGAATTCTGACATCTTTTATCTTTTAAAAAATATTTTTAGTTATAGATGGACACAGTACCTTTATTTTGTTTATTTATTCGTTTTTTTATGTAGTGCTGAGGATCAAACCCATTGCCTTAATGCTTGCTAGGCAAGCGCTGTACCACTGAGCCACAACCCCAGTCCTCTTTTATATTTTAACCAAAGGAAAAACATCAGATGGTAGTGCCCTTACAAGAGGTATATTCAGTGTAAGAATATTTGTAAAAAGATAATTAATTCTTTCATAATGACAGAAAAGGAATTAATGTCATCTCTTTTTTTTTCATAATGACTGAGTCCAGTTTTACTTGTGTATTGTGATCTTATCTTAAAGTAGGCTTACTGTATTCCAAGAACAAAAAGAAGGAAGAAACAGTGTGAGCACTTTGATTTGTTGCTAGATGTATGGATTTGAATCTTTAGCTATAAACAGATTCCTCAGCGCTGTGTGCGCTGTGCTTCTCAACAGCCAAGTCAGTCAGCTACAGACATTAATAGAATGTGTGCTTTTGAATTCTGTTAAGTATCATTCTTGGATTTGTACTTTAGAATCTGGCTATGACCCAAAGAAGCATCAGGCTTTTATAATCACAACTTGTCATTGTTTTAAAATAACCAAATATTTCATAATTATATGAAAAAGCTAAGTATAAAGTCTTTGTGGGTAGTTAGAGAAGGGAGCTTGGAGATTGAACCAAGGGCCTTTATTATACTAAGCTCACACTTGCACATGCTCTACCACTGAGCTATACCCCCAGCCCCAGTATGTTGTCTTTGATTACTGACTAATATTATTTTTAGAAAAAGAATGGTTATTTTATTTAGAGTTTAGATTTCTACAGAATGTTCCGTAAAATTTAATTTATTCCTTGTAAAAATATAATGTCTATTAGTGAATCACACTTATTTTTAATCTTTAGTAAATCTGTTTATGGAGCTCTTTGTTTACAGTCTGTAATTGAGAACAACTTGTATCTTTATATTTGTGACCTGATTTCTAAAAATGGTTACTTTAAGAGTGTAAGCAAATTGTTCTCCTTTCTTGGACTTGTATTTCTGTAATTTGCAACCCATTAAGAAGAAAATCCTTTTGCCAGTTCCTGTAATCCCAGCAGCTCCGAAGGTTGAGACAGAAGGATCTGAGTTCAAAGCCAGCCTCAGGAATTGCAAGGTGCTAAGCAACTCAGTGAGACCCTGTTTTTAAATAAAATATAAAATAGGGCTGGAGATGTGGCTTGGTGGTTGAGTACCTCTTAAGTTCAATCCCTGGCACCCCCCACCCCTTACATAGATAGATAGATAGATAGATAGATAGATTAAAAAGAAAGTCGTTTTATTTATTTATTTTTAAATTTTTAGTGTTTAGTATTGGGGATTGAACCCAAAGGCACTTAACAATAAGCTATATTGTTATCTCCTCCCTACTCCCCACCCCCGCCTTTTTAAATGTTGAAACAAGGCCTCACTAAGTTGCTAGGCTATCTCAGATTTGGGTTCCTCAAAAGATTGCGGAGACTCTGCTTCCCCAGTCTCTGGGATTACAGCTGTATACTACCATGCCCAGCAAATTTTTTCTTTTGGTGCATTAGTTGCTATTTAAGTTAATTACCATGGATATTAGGGGAAAAAAAGTTACCTGTTGTGGCACAAATTTTTCTAAACATTTTTAAAGTACTCTTTTTACCTCTTTAAATTTGCTCATTTTTTGAGTAGGCAATATAAAGTTCAAAAAAAAGGTACAGAAATTAACTGAAGAGCCAGGGATGGGTTCAGTGGTAGAGCACTTGCCTAGAATGCCTGAGGCCCTAGGTTATTTCCCTAGCACTGCAAAAGAAAATATTAACAGGAACATAGAGTGAAAAGCTTCCTATCCTTGTGCTCCAGCCACATAGTTTCCCTGTTAGAGATGACTGTTGTTATTTTTTATGTACCTACACTTAACAAGGAATGTAAGCATGTGTATTTATACACACAAAAACAAGCCTTCACATTACATTATATAAGTTGTTGTTTCTTTTACACATTGTATTCAAAACTTGATATTTTTTCACTTGGAAGAATATACTTTGAGATTATTCCCTCCTGGCACACAAAGAACTTTGTTGTTTAAGTCTACATAGTATTACATTGTATGTCATTGTATGTGTATATCATTATTACTTATTTAACTTGCCCTTCCTTTCAAGTTATGTTGCTGTTTGTAACTTCACAAAATGATTTGCATGTGTGATTCTATAGGATACGTGTTTACATGACCTAGTTTTGAGATTACAAGAATATATTTGTTTTATTATTTTTCTAAAATATATTTTAATCATAGATAATTTCAGGATTAAACAGTATCAGTAATGATATAGTATAAAATAGTATAATACACAGTTACTTCATCATTGTTTTTTTATTTGTTTTAATTAGTTATACATATTAGAAGGAATGAGAGAAAGGGAAAGGTGTTTTTCCTTTTTTTTTAATCCTATAACCCTACTAATAACCTTTTCTGCTTAAATAAACCACGGAATGATAATCCATTAGCAATTTTAATGGAGAATTAGCTTTTTAGATCTTTACCTAAATAATACAAACATGTAAAGATTTTAAACATGTTAGTGGTACAGATTCATTCAGTTTTTGAAAGAGTTTTAGCAAACACATAGGAGCATAGTATATTAATAATTGAGACCTCAGTCATTTTTTCAGAAATACATGAGAATTACCATTATGAGTTTGAGGTATGTATTTTGAGAAAAATGGAATATTTTATAATATTTTACCTTTTTTCTTTTTCTAGTGTTGAAGGACTCCATGCTATTGTTGTGTCAGATAGAGATGGAGTACCTGTAATTAAAGGTAAACATGAATATTTGCTCTGGACTAAAAATGTATTTACATCTGATTATTACAGAAGGCAAATATATAAAAATTATTTCAACAAATTCAGAAGATGGTCTAGTTCTAGGAGAAATCTTTGCTTTTAGACTTTAAAATTATAAGGTTAGAAATCTCCTGGTTTAGTTCTTTACTTTTATAAATGAAGATGATCAAATGAAAAGAGTACATTGCTGATCCAGAGTTGCACATGAATCAGTGACAAGGAAATACTAGAAACCATCATTTCCTGATGTGTAGTCCAGCATGTTTTCTAACCCACCACACAACATGGGTGACCATAGTCAGGCCACTGCCCATTCTTAATTTTGTAATGAAGACTTTGAACAGAATAATCTCTGATGATTGTTTAGCTCTAAGGTTCTCCCAAGGATCTATGTAATGCCTTGCACTCAACACTTATTAATACAGTCAGCTCCATTCAGGCCTTTTTTTTTTTTTTTTTTTTAGTTGCTCATGACAATAAAGTGAGAAACTTGAAACAAGTAGCCACTTGTGGGATTTATTTATTTATTTTTTTGTGTATGTGCTAAGGATTGAATCCAGGGGTACTTAACCACTGAGCAACATTCCCATCCCTTTTTTTTTATATTTTATTTAGAGACAGGGTCTCTGAATTGCTAAGTACCTCACTAAGTTGCTGAGGCTGGCTTTGAGCTCACAATCTTTCTGCCTCAGCCTCCTGAGCTACTGGGATTACAGGTGTGCGCCACTGTGCCCGGCCACTTGTGGGATTATTAATGTTTATTAGAGATGCTGCTGCTCTGGGCTTTATGAGTGCTAAAGTTTTTGTAGTTTTTTTCATTATTTTATTCTAGCACAGCTCTTGGATAACCACAATATTCAGTTTATTGAATGTGTTGATGATGGTTTATGTCTTAGATAGATAGCAAAAAAAAAAAATATGAACTTTTTTGGGGTGGGGGTACTGGGGATTTAACCCAGGGGCACTTGACTACTGAGCTACATCTCCAGTTCTTTTTATTTTCTATTTTGAGATAGGGTCTCATTAAGTTGCTTAGGGCCTTCTAAAGTTGCTCGGACTGGGCTTGAACTTGAGATTCTCCTGCCACAGCCTCCAGAGTCACTGGGATTACAGGTGTGCACTACTACACCCAGCACAAACATTTTTATTTTTATTAAAAATTTTAAAATGCAAGAATCACCATTTTCTCCCTTAGTTATTATCATTCTGATTAAGCAGTTTTTCCCATCTAAGTTTATGAGACCCAGTTTAGTAGTATGGTTTTTAATATTGTAAAATGTAACTTTTTGCTCAGTTTTTTATGGATTTATTTTTAAAAGGGAGTGATGTAAATCTTCTCTGTACCACATTCTTTGCATAATTTTTACTTAAATTGCTTATTTTTCCAGTGGCCAATGATAATGCTCCAGAACATGCTTTGAGACCTGGTTTCTTATCTACTTTTGCCCTTGCTACTGACCAAGGTAGTAAACTTGGGCTTTCAAAAAATAAAAGCATTATATGTTACTATAACTCTTACCAGGTAAGTTCATTATTCTCAAATAGTTTTCTGATTTTAATTATCCTTTGCTATCTTTAATATAAAATAGTCCTGTGTTGTGATGCTAAATATTTAGTTTTGAAGGGGATGAAATTTTAAACTTTTAACCTTTAAGTTGGTTATGTTAAAACTGTAGTAATTTCCTTAAGATTTCTTAAATAAAGAACATGTCATCTCCAAAAGGGTAAGTTAGGTCCCTGTTAACTCCAGGGTAAGTTAGATCATTGTTAACTCCAGTAGATGGTGCCATTAGCTAAATAAACAGCTATGATTTCTCAAACAATACACTTTTTTGTTGTTGTGACAGATAAAATTATTTCTTTGAAAGTCAAATGGATGTTATTTAAATTTGTTATTATTGCTCTTTTTGTGTGTGTGTGCGTGCTGGGGATCAAACCCAGGGCTTCATGCATGTAGGCAAGAACTCTAGCACTGAACCACATCTCTAGCCCCTATTGTTGTAAATTCTGTTGTTTGAAATGCATATATAACAAATGAAGTTATTATTTGTGGGGAAGAAATTAAAATTGTGCTTTTATTTTTTGAAAGCCCATGTTGTTACATGTCTCTTGTTCTCCAGCTACATTTTCTTAAGAATAATTTAATCCCTTTTGCTTTAAAGACATGTTTCCTAGGATATAACTCATTTGCCACAGATGACATATAATGACATTTTAAATTTTAAAATTATGTATTTTTCACATGTATTAGGACAAATAATCAAATCATCTGACGTACTCACCAATAAGAATTAGTTGAAGCTCAGTTTTTTAAAAAGTAGTTAACTTAATTTAAGTTGATAATGTTTAGTTTATAAATTAGGCACAGTAAGAGATTAACAATATAACTTGCCATAGGTGTTAGCAACCTTGGTGTATAACTTTTTTTCTTTCCTTATTAAGTTGAAAACTTTCATCTTTTCACTTAAAGGAAGCTCTTTATGGCTTCTTTTTGGCATATCTGAATTGCCAACATTGCTTTTTGCATCTTGAGCCCATAGGTTACTTTCACACAAGCACTACCATGACAATCAAGCTGATCAAAAATGACTACTAAGTGACTAAAGTGGATAGCAGCATGTACATTTTGGATATGTTGAATAAAGGGCTAATCACTTCCTAGCCAGAATAGAGTGGTACAGTATGATATTTCATCATGCTATTAGAATGGTATGCGATTTAAAATTTATGAGTTATTTTTTGAATTTTCCACTTAATATTTTTGTAACATGATTGTATTGTGGGTATTGGAAACCTTAGAAAGGGATACTACAGATAAGGGTGGGGGATTGCTGTACTTGAATGACTAAGAAATTATTACCTTTAGCTATTATCAATTATTCATTGAACCTCTGTTATGTAACATTTGAAAACTTTCACCTTGAAAACTTTTTGGGCTAAGTGGTATTAATGTCTCTAAAAGATAACAAGTATGTCCATTTTTTTGGAAATATTTACTTTGAGATTATTTATATTTTATAATATACCAGGTTAGGCTAATAACATTGCCTATTTAAAAATTTTTGAAAGATTCAGAATTTCAGTTGAGTTACACTACATTTTTACAATGTAACATTATTTAGATCTTATTTTCTTTGTAGGTGGTTCAGTTCAATCGTTTGCCTTTGGTGGTGAGTTTCATAGCCAGCAGCAATGCCAATACAGGTGTGTTTTTGTTACCTTAAATATAGCTTTTTTAAAAAAAATTTATTTTTGTACTTGCAGGTGAACAGCATGCCTTTATTTTGTTTATATTTATATGATGCTAAAGATTGAACCCAGTGCCTTATACATGCTAGGCAAGTGTTCTGCCACTGATCTACAACCCCAGCCCCTTAAATATAGCTTTTAATTCTTTATATTACTGTATCTGTGCAGTATAAAAGAAATAATAAATTTCAATTCTGAAAACTGCCTACCTCTGACATTTACTTCCCTTGACTTTGGGAAATAATTTCTCTGAATCTTGGTTTCCATATCTGTATAATAGAGCTGATAGTTGCTTTCTATATCTTATGAGCTTATTTTCTAGTTCAAAAAGCAAATAAAAGTTTTTGAGATAGGAAAGAAGTTAAGTGTTATCCTGAGTGCTACATCTTGTTCATATTAAAATAGTTTAAGGAAACAGGGTGGAGAAGATAACCAAACAAAACCCACAGAATAATCAAAGATGATTTACCTCCATATAGACCAATCAAATTAAATTAGAATTTTTTAAATTGATAATGATGGCGGGAAAGATGATTGAGAATTTAAAGAGCATTAATAGAATGAAGACATTCCCATTCTTAAGTGCTGAAGAATTTGAGAACAAATACTAAGAAGCTGTACTTTCTATAGAGAATAGTAAAATTCTATGATATCCGATACCCTTCACTGGGTGTATATGTGTAAAATAATGGTATTGTTTAGTTGGGTTGGTATATTTCATACCTATTTGGGTAAAGTGAGATTTTTTTTTTTAAGTCACAAGTTATCCCATACTAAATAATCGAGTTATTATACGTTGTATAATGTACAGACAGTACTTAGAACCTAAATTAAGGGAATGCTAGGTATGCTAATTTCTAGGTGAGTTTTTCTCTGAGATTTATCATTGAACATGTAAATATGTTTTATACTCTACCATTTGTCTTTATTGTTTCATTTGAAATACCCATTTATGTCTTAGCTTTATTGAATTTATTCAGTTTTGTTGTCCTTCGATCAATATTGAAGTAGCCCATTTACCTCTTTTGATGTAATGTTAACATATGCTCAGGAAAAAAATATTTCTTATTTAGTAAAAATAATGTGTATTATCGTCAATCAGTGCATATTTTGAAACAGATAAATTAAGATTTTCCTTTCAAAACTCTTTAACAAATTACAGTGCATATAATTCATCTGTATCTACTAATAGAAACAAATATTTTTTATCCATCTACTTTTTAATAGTAGATGAAAATGGAACATAGGATTTGGGGTTACTTTATTCATAATTAGAATGATTGTTTTATTTCTGGGAAAATGTGCCTGATTTACTTTTTAGCAACTAAATTTTGGAAAAGGGGGAATTTAAGTTAATGACTTTCAGGAACATTTTTCTGACATTTTCTAATTCTTCAAATCTCTTTGTTTTAGGACTAATTGTCAGCCTAGAAAAGGAACTTGCTCCATTATTTGAAGAATTGATAAAAGTTGTGGAAGTTTCTTAATGGAAAAAATGGTTTCTGATGTGTATATGGTCTTTATTGTAACAATACAATATCAATCCAGCAATCTTTAGAACACAATAATACTTTTATCTATGTACTCGAAAAGGCCCCTTTTCCCCCACCTTATACTAAAGAAAGAGCCTATAATGTATAGACAGATCAATTGTTATATTTACTTGCATAAGGTCTTTTCTTATTTAGTGAGATCTGGGGATACCACAGAAATGGTTCAGTCTATCACAGCTCCCATGGAGTTTGTCCAGTCACCAGATATAAATGAGTTTCTATTCAGTGGATCAGAATCAAAATGGTACATTGATCCACTTGAGCCATTATGTGCTCCCTATTGTACAGTACTCCCAGGCCTGCAGGAATGCAGCAGACCCTTTTTATTGTGAATAATAATGACATATTTTTCTTTATATTGTTTTATTTCTTTACATTGATGTGAGGAAGACAAAGTAGCTTAGTAAAAGTAATAAAATCAGTACAATCACTAACGTTCATTTGGATATATTATTTTGTAGTATAGATGAAGATTACTAATTTCATTCTTCTCAGAGGGTGCTGCTCTTTAATGAAAAGAAAAATTATAGCTTATGGTGTTTTTTTCCTACTTTGCTTTCTATAACCAATCAGTGTTTTAATGTTTGTGTATCTTATAAAATTCAAATGTGATTTGTTATTGAATCCTGTTTCCAGTATCAGTATGTATATAAACATTATAGTATAGTCTTTTTTCATACATGAGTTTAAATAAAATAGTATTTTTAAAAATATAGTTTGAGCACCATATAGATATTTGTTTTTTCAGACTTTTCCCCAAAATGTAAATAACATCATTCATTCATTCATTCAACTACACAAATAAGTTTTGAACGTTTCTTTCAGATATTGATCTTAAGATTGTTTTACCAAGTGTAAACTGTCAATTAGAAAACAAACCTCATCTGTGAGCCTAATATCTCCTTGAAATAAGTATCACAGTTCTAGTATATGACCTTTTTAGGTTCAGAAGGAATGCAGTACATCTTTCAGGTTGTTAATTTCCTTCTAGGTTCTTTGATAATTAGTTTGTCACTAGTGTAATTCAGTACATATACTTTGAGCACCTCCTATGTGCCAGTCCTCAGCGCTTCCACACTGCACAGTTCTAAGAAGCATTATTCATACCATATTTCTCTACCCTGGAGGTTGACTTTCACAATGGAATGTTTTTGAATGCAGTCCCTAAAATTATGTAGTGAAGCATTCAGGCAAGCAGTGTGCTGCTTTTCCTTCCTCCTCTTTTCCAACACAAATATGAGATTAACTTGTGATATCCTCCTTTAAAGAAATTATTGTTTTTACCAAACAAGTATAGAACATGCTGTAATAAAGCCGTATAGAAGGTATTGTAGAATCACAAAACAGGAGCAGTTAAAATGGACTAGAGGGCTAGGGATGTAATGTAGCTCAGTGGTAGAGTGCTTGCCTAGCATTTTCAAGGCCCTGAGTTCAGTCTCTAGCACTTCAAAAATAAAATGGACAAAAACTATGCTTTACAAAAAAAGTAATAGCAACCAGATAGGCTTTTTGTTTGTTTATTTTGGGGGAGTACTAGGGATTGAACTTGGGGGCACTCAACCACTAAGCCACATCCTCAGCCCTGTTTTGTATTTTATTTAGAGACAGGGTCTCACTGAGTTGCTTAGTGAGACCTCAGTTGCCATTACTGAGGCTGGCTTTGAACTTGTAATCATCCTGCCTCAGCCTCCCAAGCCACTGATATTACAGACATGCACCAACATGCCCAGCCAGATAGTGTTTTCTCTGTAGGAAACTATAAGTAGTTTAATTGTTACAACCTAATTAAACATTAGAAAAGCACATTAAAATATAGAATTTCCATTATCTAATAATGTCTTGATGATGAAATGGTATATGAAGCAGTGTTTTAGAAATGAGGTGGCCCAATTTTATTTTGAGAGTAATAAATTTAAAACTCCAGGAAAAACTAATAAATGTAGTAAATCTTTGCATGTTACCACTGCTCCTATTCTATTTGAGAGGGTATAATAAATAAATTAGTCTACAGTTTGGTGAAAATCCCCGAGTTTTTTGAAAAAGTAACATGAAACTAGGTTATTTTATCAAGAGAAGGAAATAAAAGGAATAAAAATAGAAAAGGAAGAAGTCAAATTCTCACTGTTTGCTGATGATATGATCCTACACTTAGAAGATCCAAAAAAACTCCATCAAAAGACTACTAGAGCTAATAAATTCAGCAAAGTAATAGATTATAAAATTAACATACATAAATCAGTAACCTTCCTATATCCAAAAATAAATCTGCTAAGGAAGAAATCAGGGAACCAATCCCATTCACAATGTGCCCCCCCCCCAAAAAAAATCC